>NW_027444930.1:0-188595 GCF_048569485.1 Anomaloglossus baeobatrachus
ACCCTAATCTTTTCCCTTTCCTTCCCAGCCCCCAAACCCTGCCCTCTGTACCTTTCTCACCACCCGCTTCCCTTCTCCTGTCATCCCCCTACCACCCGGGAAAAAAAGAGATTGCCCCCTCCTTCCACTAGCCCACCCTCCCACCCAAAGAACAACTTCTTCTGCGCAGCTTGTTTTCTAGGCAGCAGCGCTATTGTGATGTCATCGGGGGGCATTGTGACAAGCCGCCAGTGTTCCGTCTCTTCATGTTGTGCACTGTTCAAACCGAAAATACATCAACAGGCAGGCTACAGAAAAGCTTACTAACAAAGGTTAGAGAGGGGCTTTCTCAGAGGGCTTTTTACAGTTTGTCTATTCCCAATTAGCCGGTTTAGTATACTTAATGAAAGTACTAATTCTTTCATAGGCCGCCCATTCTTAGTATTTGACGTTCAGGTAACAACAGGTAACTTTATTTGGAGTGGAAGCAGAGAGATAACACCAGATGCCAATTGTAGATCCTCTCACACCTGTGGTCACTGCAGCATCTGACTCCACTTTGTCCAAAAGGGATCTATTCCATTCAATTACACATGATCTAGATTAGACTGACAACAAGATACTGCACGGGACATAGCAGAGTTGGTGAAGTTGAGTGGTGATGAGTTTGCTATTTGGATGAATAAAGCAAGTAAAAAGTGTGTTAGATAAAAATTCATTTCAATTCGCTAATCGGGCTAATATGAATCAGGTGAATCGAGTTCTGCTTTTGGAAACTGGGTTAAGAAGGGGTGCACCGTTCCTGGAGGTACTGCAATACCAGGTCAATGCGTGGAGTGGACAGAGCAAGCTCTTTTTCCATCTCCCTGTTCTAAAAATCCATTTAATATATGGTCCCCAGATAGGGGACGTATCAGATATTAAACTGATAAGAACAGATACTACACTTGATCTTAGCCAAAAGGCCGAGAAGCGATAACCAGAATTGGTTTGGGCCTCGAGTGGCACCCTGGCCTATGCCGGACACATCTTAGGGAGAGAGAGCGAGAGGGAGACAAACCCACGCCTACACAAGACATTTTGTCACCCAAGCCAACCCTTGAAAAGGCTGCTTTGCAGAGCAAAAACAAGAAGAATGGTGCGTTTTGCAGCCGCCGCCCACTGCAATGAATCTGAATAACTCCTCCTTTAGGGCGCAAGCAACTCCCCTCCCCCTTGCAGTCTTTCCAATTCACGATACAAAAAGACGGACAGGACAGGTTGCCTGACTTTCCGTCACTGCCACCCTTTGCCATCCTTACCCGTAGAAAGCCCTTTCATCATCCCCAAACCCTAATCTTTTCCCTTTCCTTCCCAGCCCCCAAACCCTGCCCTCTGTACCTTTCTCACCACCCGCTTCCCTTCTCCTGTCATCCCCCTACCACCCGGGAAAAAAAGAGATTGCCCCCTCCTTCCACTAGCCCACCCTCCCACCCAAAGAACAACTTCTTCTGCGCAGCTTGTTTTCTAGGCAGCAGCGCTATTGTGATGTCATCGGGGGGCATTGTGACAAGCCGCCAGTGTTCCGTCTCTTCATGTTGTGCACTGTTCAAACCGAAAATACATCAACAGGCAGGCTACAGAAAAGCTTACTAACAAAGGTTAGAGAGGGGCTTTCTCAGAGGGCTTTTTACAGTTTGTCTATTCCCAATTAGCCGGTTTAGTATACTTAATGAAAGTACTAATTCTTTCATAGGCCGCCCATTCTTAGTATTTGACGTTCAGGTAACAACAGGTAACTTTATTTGGAGTGGAAGCAGAGAGATAACACCAGATGCCAATTGTAGATCCTCTCACACCTGTGGTCACTGCAGCATCTGACTCCACTTTGTCCAAAAGGGATCTATTCCATTCAATTACACATGATCTAGATTAGACTGACAACAAGATACTGCACGGGACATAGCAGAGTTGGTGAAGTTGAGTGGTGATGAGTTTGCTATTTGGATGAATAAAGCAAGTAAAAAGTGTGTTAGATAAAAATTCATTTCAATTCGCTAATCGGGCTAATATGAATCAGGTGAATCGAGTTCTGCTTTTGGAAACTGGGTTAAGAAGGGGTGCACCGTTCCTGGAGGTACTGCAATACCAGGTCAATGCGTGGAGTGGACAGAGCAAGCTCTTTTTCCATCTCCCTGTTCTAAAAATCCATTTAATATATGGTCCCCAGATAGGGGACGTATCAGATATTAAACTGATAAGAACAGATACTACACTTGATCTTAGCCAAAAGGCCGAGAAGCGATAACCAGAATTGGTTTGGGCCTCGAGTGGCACCCTGGCCTATGCCGGACACATCTTAGGGAGAGAGAGCGAGAGGGAGACAAACCCACGCCTACACAAGACATTTTGTCACCCAAGCCAACCCTTGAAAAGGCTGCTTTGCAGAGCAAAAACAAGAAGAATGGTGCGTTTTGCAGCCGCCGCCCACTGCAATGAATCTGAATAACTCCTCCTTTAGGGCGCAAGCAACTCCCCTCCCCCTTGCAGTCTTTCCAATTCACGATACAAAAAGACGGACAGGACAGGTTGCCTGACTTTCCGTCACTGCCACCCTTTGCCATCCTTACCCGTAGAAAGCCCTTTCATCATCCCCAAACCCTAATCTTTTCCCTTTCCTTCCCAGCCCCCAAACCCTGCCCTCTGTACCTTTCTCACCACCCGCTTCCCTTCTCCTGTCATCCCCCTACCACCCGGGAAAAAAAGAGATTGCCCCCTCCTTCCACTAGCCCACCCTCCCACCCAAAGAACAACTTCTTCTGCGCAGCTTGTTTTCTAGGCAGCAGCGCTATTGTGATGTCATCGGGGGGCATTGTGACAAGCCGCCAGTGTTCCGTCTCTTCATGTTGTGCACTGTTCAAACCGAAAATACATCAACAGGCAGGCTACAGAAAAGCTTACTAACAAAGGTTAGAGAGGGGCTTTCTCAGAGGGCTTTTTACAGTTTGTCTATTCCCAATTAGCCGGTTTAGTATACTTAATGAAAGTACTAATTCTTTCATAGGCCGCCCATTCTTAGTATTTGACGTTCAGGTAACAACAGGTAACTTTATTTGGAGTGGAAGCAGAGAGATAACACCAGATGCCAATTGTAGATCCTCTCACACCTGTGGTCACTGCAGCATCTGACTCCACTTTGTCCAAAAGGGATCTATTCCATTCAATTACACATGATCTAGATTAGACTGACAACAAGATACTGCACGGGACATAGCAGAGTTGGTGAAGTTGAGTGGTGATGAGTTTGCTATTTGGATGAATAAAGCAAGTAAAAAGTGTGTTAGATAAAAATTCATTTCAATTCGCTAATCGGGCTAATATGAATCAGGTGAATCGAGTTCTGCTTTTGGAAACTGGGTTAAGAAGGGGTGCACCGTTCCTGGAGGTACTGCAATACCAGGTCAATGCGTGGAGTGGACAGAGCAAGCTCTTTTTCCATCTCCCTGTTCTAAAAATCCATTTAATATATGGTCCCCAGATAGGGGACGTATCAGATATTAAACTGATAAGAACAGATACTACACTTGATCTTAGCCAAAAGGCCGAGAAGCGATAACCAGAATTGGTTTGGGCCTCGAGTGGCACCCTGGCCTATGCCGGACACATCTTAGGGAGAGAGAGCGAGAGGGAGACAAACCCACGCCTACACAAGACATTTTGTCACCCAAGCCAACCCTTGAACAGGCTGCTTTGCAGAGCAAAAACAAGAAGAATGGTGCGTTTTGCAGCCGCCGCCCACTGCAATGAATCTGAATAACTCCTCCTTTAGGGCGCAAGCAACTCCCCTCCCCCTTGCAGTCTTTCCAATTCACGATACAAAAAGACGGACAGGACAGGTTGCCTGACTTTCCGTCACTGCCACCCTTTGCCATCCTTACCCGTAGAAAGCCCTTTCATCATCCCCAAACCCTAATCTTTTCCCTTTCCTTCCCAGCCCCCAAACCCTGCCCTCTGTACCTTTCTCACCACCCGCTTCCCTTCTCCTGTCATCCCCCTACCACCCGGTAAAAAAAGAGATTGCCCCCTCCTTCCACTAGCCCACCCTCCCACCCAAAGAACAACTTCTTCTGCGCAGCTTGTTTTCTAGGCAGCAGCGCTATTGTGATGTCATCGGGGGGCATTGTGACAAGCCGCCAGTGTTCCGTCTCTTCATGTTGTGCACTGTTCAAACCGAAAATACATCAACAGGCAGGCTACAGAAAAGCTTACTAACAAAGGTTAGAGAGGGGCTTTCTCAGAGGGCTTTTTACAGTTTGTCTATTCCCAATTAGCCGGTTTAGTATACTTAATGAAAGTACTAATTCTTTCATAGGCCGCCCATTCTTAGTATTTGACGTTCAGGTAACAACAGGTAACTTTATTTGGAGTGGAAGCAGAGAGATAACACCAGATGCCAATTGTAGATCCTCTCACACCTGTGGTCACTGCAGCATCTGACTCCACTTTGTCCAAAAGGGATCTATTCCATTCAATTACACATGATCTAGATTAGACTGACAACAAGATACTGCACGGGACATAGCAGAGTTGGTGAAGTTGAGTGGTGATGAGTTTGCTATTTGGATGAATAAAGCAAGTAAAAAGTGTGTTAGATAAAAATTCATTTCAATTCGCTAATCGGGCTAATATGAATCAGGTGAATCGAGTTCTGCTTTTGGAAACTGGGTTAAGAAGGGGTGCACCGTTCCTGGAGGTACTGCAATACCAGGTCAATGCGTGGAGTGGACAGAGCAAGCTCTTTTTCCATCTCCCTGTTCTAAAAATCCATTTAATATATGGTCCCCAGATAGGGGACGTATCAGATATTAAACTGATAAGAACAGATACTACACTTGATCTTAGCCAAAAGGCCGAGAAGCGATAACCAGAATTGGTTTGGGCCTCGAGTGGCACCCTGGCCTATGCCGGACACATCTTAGGGAGAGAGAGCGAGAGGGAGACAAACCCACGCCTACACAAGACATTTTGTCACCCAAGCCAACCCTTGAAAAGGCTGCTTTGCAGAGCAAAAACAAGAAGAATGGTGCGTTTTGCAGCCGCCGCCCACTGCAATGAATCTGAATAACTCCTCCTTTAGGGCGCAAGCAACTCCCCTCCCCCTTGCAGTCTTTCCAATTCACGATACAAAAAGACGGACAGGACAGGTTGCCTGACTTTCCGTCACTGCCACCCTTTGCCATCCTTACCCGTAGAAAGCCCTTTCATCATCCCCAAACCCTAATCTTTTCCCTTTCCTTCCCAGCCCCCAAACCCTGCCCTCTGTACCTTTCTCACCACCCGCTTCCCTTCTCCTGTCATCCCCCTACCACCCGGGAAAAAAAGAGATTGCCCCCTCCTTCCACTAGCCCACCCTCCCACCCAAAGAACAACTTCTTCTGCGCAGCTTGTTTTCTAGGCAGCAGCGCTATTGTGATGTCATCGGGGGGCATTGTGACAAGCCGCCAGTGTTCCGTCTCTTCATGTTGTGCACTGTTCAAACCGAAAATACATCAACAGGCAGGCTACAGAAAAGCTTACTAACAAAGGTTAGAGAGGGGCTTTCTCAGAGGGCTTTTTACAGTTTGTCTATTCCCAATTAGCCGGTTTAGTATACTTAATGAAAGTACTAATTCTTTCATAGGCCGCCCATTCTTAGTATTTGACGTTCAGGTAACAACAGGTAACTTTATTTGGAGTGGAAGCAGAGAGATAACACCAGATGCCAATTGTAGATCCTCTCACACCTGTGGTCACTGCAGCATCTGACTCCACTTTGTCCAAAAGGGATCTATTCCATTCAATTACACATGATCTAGATTAGACTGACAACAAGATACTGCACGGGACATAGCAGAGTTGGTGAAGTTGAGTGGTGATGAGTTTGCTATTTGGATGAATAAAGCAAGTAAAAAGTGTGTTAGATAAAAATTCATTTCAATTCGCTAATCGGGCTAATATGAATCAGGTGAATCGAGTTCTGCTTTTGGAAACTGGGTTAAGAAGGGGTGCACCGTTCCTGGAGGTACTGCAATACCAGGTCAATGCGTGGAGTGGACAGAGCAAGCTCTTTTTCCATCTCCCTGTTCTAAAAATCCATTTAATATATGGTCCCCAGATAGGGGACGTATCAGATATTAAACTGATAAGAACAGATACTACACTTGATCTTAGCCAAAAGGCCGAGAAGCGATAACCAGAATTGGTTTGGGCCTCGAGTGGCACCCTGGCCTATGCCGGACACATCTTAGGGAGAGAGAGCGAGAGGGAGACAAACCCACGCCTACACAAGACATTTTGTCACCCAAGCCAACCCTTGAAAAGGCTGCTTTGCAGAGCAAAAACAAGAAGAATGGTGCGTTTTGCAGCCGCCGCCCACTGCAATGAATCTGAATAACTCCTCCTTTAGGGCGCAAGCAACTCCCCTCCCCCTTGCAGTCTTTCCAATTCACGATACAAAAAGACGGACAGGACAGGTTGCCTGACTTTCCGTCACTGCCACCCTTTGCCATCCTTACCCGTAGAAAGCCCTTTCATCATCCCCAAACCCTAATCTTTTCCCTTTCCTTCCCAGCCCCCAAACCCTGCCCTCTGTACCTTTCTCACCACCCGCTTCCCTTCTCCTGTCATCCCCCTACCACCCGGGAAAAAAAGAGATTGCCCCCTCCTTCCACTAGCCCACCCTCCCACCCAAAGAACAACTTCTTCTGCGCAGCTTGTTTTCTAGGCAGCAGCGCTATTGTGATGTCATCGGGGGGCATTGTGACAAGCCGCCAGTGTTCCGTCTCTTCATGTTGTGCACTGTTCAAACCGAAAATACATCAACAGGCAGGCTACAGAAAAGCTTACTAACAAAGGTTAGAGAGGGGCTTTCTCAGAGGGCTTTTTACAGTTTGTCTATTCCCAATTAGCCGGTTTAGTATACTTAATGAAAGTACTAATTCTTTCATAGGCCGCCCATTCTTAGTATTTGACGTTCAGGTAACAACAGGTAACTTTATTTGGAGTGGAAGCAGAGAGATAACACCAGATGCCAATTGTAGATCCTCTCACACCTGTGGTCACTGCAGCATCTGACTCCACTTTGTCCAAAAGGGATCTATTCCATTCAATTACACATGATCTAGATTAGACTGACAACAAGATACTGCACGGGACATAGCAGAGTTGGTGAAGTTGAGTGGTGATGAGTTTGCTATTTGGATGAATAAAGCAAGTAAAAAGTGTGTTAGATAAAAATTCATTTCAATTCGCTAATCGGGCTAATATGAATCAGGTGAATCGAGTTCTGCTTTTGGAAACTGGGTTAAGAAGGGGTGCACCGTTCCTGGAGGTACTGCAATACCAGGTCAATGCGTGGAGTGGACAGAGCAAGCTCTTTTTCCATCTCCCTGTTCTAAAAATCCATTTAATATATGGTCCCCAGATAGGGGACGTATCAGATATTAAACTGATAAGAACAGATACTACACTTGATCTTAGCCAAAAGGCCGAGAAGCGATAACCAGAATTGGTTTGGGCCTCGAGTGGCACCCTGGCCTATGCCGGACACATCTTAGGGAGAGAGAGCGAGAGGGAGACAAACCCACGCCTACACAAGACATTTTGTCACCCAAGCCAACCCTTGAAAAGGCTGCTTTGCAGAGCAAAAACAAGAAGAATGGTGCGTTTTGCAGCCGCCGCCCACTGCAATGAATCTGAATAACTCCTCCTTTAGGGCGCAAGCAACTCCCCTCCCCCTTGCAGTCTTTCCAATTCACGATACAAAAAGACGGACAGGACAGGTTGCCTGACTTTCCGTCACTGCCACCCTTTGCCATCCTTACCCGTAGAAAGCCCTTTCATCATCCCCAAACCCTAATCTTTTCCCTTTCCTTCCCAGCCCCCAAACCCTGCCCTCTGTACCTTTCTCACCACCCGCTTCCCTTCTCCTGTCATCCCCCTACCACCCGGGAAAAAAAGAGATTGCCCCCTCCTTCCACTAGCCCACCCTCCCACCCAAAGAACAACTTCTTCTGCGCAGCTTGTTTTCTAGGCAGCAGCGCTATTGTGATGTCATCGGGGGGCATTGTGACAAGCCGCCAGTGTTCCGTCTCTTCATGTTGTGCACTGTTCAAACCGAAAATACATCAACAGGCAGGCTACAGAAAAGCTTACTAACAAAGGTTAGAGAGGGGCTTTCTCAGAGGGCTTTTTACAGTTTGTCTATTCCCAATTAGCCGGTTTAGTATACTTAATGAAAGTACTAATTCTTTCATAGGCCGCCCATTCTTAGTATTTGACGTTCAGGTAACAACAGGTAACTTTATTTGGAGTGGAAGCAGAGAGATAACACCAGATGCCAATTGTAGATCCTCTCACACCTGTGGTCACTGCAGCATCTGACTCCACTTTGTCCAAAAGGGATCTATTCCATTCAATTACACATGATCTAGATTAGACTGACAACAAGATACTGCACGGGACATAGCAGAGTTGGTGAAGTTGAGTGGTGATGAGTTTGCTATTTGGATGAATAAAGCAAGTAAAAAGTGTGTTAGATAAAAATTCATTTCAATTCGCTAATCGGGCTAATATGAATCAGGTGAATCGAGTTCTGCTTTTGGAAACTGGGTTAAGAAGGGGTGCACCGTTCCTGGAGGTACTGCAATACCAGGTCAATGCGTGGAGTGGACAGAGCAAGCTCTTTTTCCATCTCCCTGTTCTAAAAATCCATTTAATATATGGTCCCCAGATAGGGGACGTATCAGATATTAAACTGATAAGAACAGATACTACACTTGATCTTAGCCAAAAGGCCGAGAAGCGATAACCAGAATTGGTTTGGGCCTCGAGTGGCACCCTGGCCTATGCCGGACACATCTTAGGGAGAGAGAGCGAGAGGGAGACAAACCCACGCCTACACAAGACATTTTGTCACCCAAGCCAACCCTTGAAAAGGCTGCTTTGCAGAGCAAAAACAAGAAGAATGGTGCGTTTTGCAGCCGCCGCCCACTGCAATGAATCTGAATAACTCCTCCTTTAGGGCGCAAGCAACTCCCCTCCCCCTTGCAGTCTTTCCAATTCACGATACAAAAAGACGGACAGGACAGGTTGCCTGACTTTCCGTCACTGCCACCCTTTGCCATCCTTACCCGTAGAAAGCCCTTTCATCATCCCCAAACCCTAATCTTTTCCCTTTCCTTCCCAGCCCCCAAACCCTGCCCTCTGTACCTTTCTCACCACCCGCTTCCCTTCTCCTGTCATCCCCCTACCACCCGGGAAAAAAAGAGATTGCCCCCTCCTTCCACTAGCCCACCCTCCCACCCAAAGAACAACTTCTTCTGCGCAGCTTGTTTTCTAGGCAGCAGCGCTATTGTGATGTCATCGGGGGGCATTGTGACAAGCCGCCAGTGTTCCGTCTCTTCATGTTGTGCACTGTTCAAACCGAAAATACATCAACAGGCAGGCTACAGAAAAGCTTACTAACAAAGGTTAGAGAGGGGCTTTCTCAGAGGGCTTTTTACAGTTTGTCTATTCCCAATTAGCCGGTTTAGTATACTTAATGAAAGTACTAATTCTTTCATAGGCCGCCCATTCTTAGTATTTGACGTTCAGGTAACAACAGGTAACTTTATTTGGAGTGGAAGCAGAGAGATAACACCAGATGCCAATTGTAGATCCTCTCACACCTGTGGTCACTGCAGCATCTGACTCCACTTTGTCCAAAAGGGATCTATTCCATTCAATTACACATGATCTAGATTAGACTGACAACAAGATACTGCACGGGACATAGCAGAGTTGGTGAAGTTGAGTGGTGATGAGTTTGCTATTTGGATGAATAAAGCAAGTAAAAAGTGTGTTAGATAAAAATTCATTTCAATTCGCTAATCGGGCTAATATGAATCAGGTGAATCGAGTTCTGCTTTTGGAAACTGGGTTAAGAAGGGGTGCACCGTTCCTGGAGGTACTGCAATACCAGGTCAATGCGTGGAGTGGACAGAGCAAGCTCTTTTTCCATCTCCCTGTTCTAAAAATCCATTTAATATATGGTCCCCAGATAGGGGACGTATCAGATATTAAACTGATAAGAACAGATACTACACTTGATCTTAGCCAAAAGGCCGAGAAGCGATAACCAGAATTGGTTTGGGCCTCGAGTGGCACCCTGGCCTATGCCGGACACATCTTAGGGAGAGAGAGCGAGAGGGAGACAAACCCACGCCTACACAAGACATTTTGTCACCCAAGCCAACCCTTGAAAAGGCTGCTTTGCAGAGCAAAAACAAGAAGAATGGTGCGTTTTGCAGCCGCCGCCCACTGCAATGAATCTGAATAACTCCTCCTTTAGGGCGCAAGCAACTCCCCTCCCCCTTGCAGTCTTTCCAATTCACGATACAAAAAGACGGACAGGACAGGTTGCCTGACTTTCCGTCACTGCCACCCTTTGCCATCCTTACCCGTAGAAAGCCCTTTCATCATCCCCAAACCCTAATCTTTTCCCTTTCCTTCCCAGCCCCCAAACCCTGCCCTCTGTACCTTTCTCACCACCCGCTTCCCTTCTCCTGTCATCCCCCTACCACCCGGGAAAAAAAGAGATTGCCCCCTCCTTCCACTAGCCCACCCTCCCACCCAAAGAACAACTTCTTCTGCGCAGCTTGTTTTCTAGGCAGCAGCGCTATTGTGATGTCATCGGGGGGCATTGTGACAAGCCGCCAGTGTTCCGTCTCTTCATGTTGTGCACTGTTCAAACCGAAAATACATCAACAGGCAGGCTACAGAAAAGCTTACTAACAAAGGTTAGAGAGGGGCTTTCTCAGAGGGCTTTTTACAGTTTGTCTATTCCCAATTAGCCGGTTTAGTATACTTAATGAAAGTACTAATTCTTTCATAGGCCGCCCATTCTTAGTATTTGACGTTCAGGTAACAACAGGTAACTTTATTTGGAGTGGAAGCAGAGAGATAACACCAGATGCCAATTGTAGATCCTCTCACACCTGTGGTCACTGCAGCATCTGACTCCACTTTGTCCAAAAGGGATCTATTCCATTCAATTACACATGATCTAGATTAGACTGACAACAAGATACTGCACGGGACATAGCAGAGTTGGTGAAGTTGAGTGGTGATGAGTTTGCTATTTGGATGAATAAAGCAAGTAAAAAGTGTGTTAGATAAAAATTCATTTCAATTCGCTAATCGGGCTAATATGAATCAGGTGAATCGAGTTCTGCTTTTGGAAACTGGGTTAAGAAGGGGTGCACCGTTCCTGGAGGTACTGCAATACCAGGTCAATGCGTGGAGTGGACAGAGCAAGCTCTTTTTCCATCTCCCTGTTCTAAAAATCCATTTAATATATGGTCCCCAGATAGGGGACGTATCAGATATTAAACTGATAAGAACAGATACTACACTTGATCTTAGCCAAAAGGCCGAGAAGCGATAACCAGAATTGGTTTGGGCCTCGAGTGGCACCCTGGCCTATGCCGGACACATCTTAGGGAGAGAGAGCGAGAGGGAGACAAACCCACGCCTACACAAGACATTTTGTCACCCAAGCCAACCCTTGAAAAGGCTGCTTTGCAGAGCAAAAACAAGAAGAATGGTGCGTTTTGCAGCCGCCGCCCACTGCAATGAATCTGAATAACTCCTCCTTTAGGGCGCAAGCAACTCCCCTCCCCCTTGCAGTCTTTCCAATTCACGATACAAAAAGACGGACAGGACAGGTTGCCTGACTTTCCGTCACTGCCACCCTTTGCCATCCTTACCCGTAGAAAGCCCTTTCATCATCCCCAAACCCTAATCTTTTCCCTTTCCTTCCCAGCCCCCAAACCCTGCCCTCTGTACCTTTCTCACCACCCGCTTCCCTTCTCCTGTCATCCCCCTACCACCCGGGAAAAAAAGAGATTGCCCCCTCCTTCCACTAGCCCACCCTCCCACCCAAAGAACAACTTCTTCTGCGCAGCTTGTTTTCTAGGCAGCAGCGCTATTGTGATGTCATCGGGGGGCATTGTGACAAGCCGCCAGTGTTCCGTCTCTTCATGTTGTGCACTGTTCAAACCGAAAATACATCAACAGGCAGGCTACAGAAAAGCTTACTAACAAAGGTTAGAGAGGGGCTTTCTCAGAGGGCTTTTTACAGTTTGTCTATTCCCAATTAGCCGGTTTAGTATACTTAATGAAAGTACTAATTCTTTCATAGGCCGCCCATTCTTAGTATTTGACGTTCAGGTAACAACAGGTAACTTTATTTGGAATGGAAGCAGAGAGATAACACCAGATGCCAATTGTAGATCCTCTCACACCTGTGGTCACTGCAGCATCTGACTCCACTTTGTCCAAAAGGGATCTATTCCATTCAATTACACATGATCTAGATTAGACTGACAACAAGATACTGCACGGGACATAGCAGAGTTGGTGAAGTTGAGTGGTGATGAGTTTGCTATTTGGATGAATAAAGCAAGTAAAAAGTGTGTTAGATAAAAATTCATTTCAATTCGCTAATCGGGCTAATATGAATCAGGTGAATCGAGTTCTGCTTTTGGAAACTGGGTTAAGAAGGGGTGCACCGTTCCTGGAGGTACTGCAATACCAGGTCAATGCGTGGAGTGGACAGAGCAAGCTCTTTTTCCATCTCCCTGTTCTAAAAATCCATTTAATATATGGTCCCCAGATAGGGGACGTATCAGATATTAAACTGATAAGAACAGATTTTTGATTTAATGAAGCTTTCCAAAGCACCGCAAAAATGCATGACCGAAGTCACACCAAAAACAGTGCAAAGGCTAGGATTCGTGTGGACCCCTCCGTGAGAAGAGGATCCCCAAAAATCAACCCCGTCCCTCCGAGCCAGAAGGCCACAGCGAGGGTCAGGGATCTTCGGTGCTCCCCCAAGCCGAAGCCTGGTTGAGCCTTGTTGTTGCTCCCAGCGTCCACCGAGGCATCTTACCCAAGTGGAGTAGGGAGCTACTAGTCGTTGGTTTCGCAGCCGAGACTGCCCGGACCGTCAACCGGTGTTGGTTTCTCAGCCCAAGGCTGACCGGACCTCCAACCGGGTGTTGGTTTCTCAGCCCAAGGCTGACCGGACCTCCAACCGGGTGTTGGTTTCTCAGCCCAAGGCTAACCGGACCTCCAACCGGGTGTTGGTTTCTCAGCCAAAGCTGACCCGGACCTCCAACCGGGTGTTGGTTTCTCAGCCCAAAGCTGACCGGACCTCCGACCGGGATTATAAAAATTTCCCTTCTTAGCCAGAAGGCCAGGATAGGGCAATATGCTTGGAAAGTATGAATAGGCAAGGCACGGCGTGCGACAGAGTCTGAGGCTTACCAGGGTCCCAACCTAGCAAGTTCAGACTCCCTCCAGGGTGTCCATTCCTGGGGCACATTGCACCATAACCCCCACACTTACTCAGTCTAATAGCCTCAATCCTGGTAGGGCCATGGTTTCCTCTAGATGGATATACTATCCTACTACACTTGATCTTAGCCAAAAGGCCGAGAAGCGATAACCAGAATTGGTTTGGGCCTCGAGTGGCACCCTGGCCTATGCCGGACACATCTTAGGGAGAGAGAGCGAGAGGGAGACAAACCCACGCCTACACAAGACATTTTGTCACCCAAGCCAACCCTTGAAAAGGCTGCTTTGCAGAGCAAAAACAAGAAGAATGGTGCGTTTTGCAGCCGCCGCCCACTGCAATGAATCTGAATAACTCCTCCTTTAGGGCGCAAGCAACTCCCCTCCCCCTTGCAGTCTTTCCAATTCACGATACAAAAAGACGGACAGGACAGGTTGCCTGACTTTCCGTCACTGCCACCCTTTGCCATCCTTACCCGTAGAAAGCCCTTTCATCATCCCCAAACCCTAATCTTTTCCCTTTCCTTCCCAGCCCCCAAACCCTGCCCTCTGTACCTTTCTCACCACCCGCTTCCCTTCTCCTGTCATCCCCCTACCACCCGGGAAAAAAAGAGATTGCCCCCTCCTTCCACTAGCCCACCCTCCCACCCAAAGAACAACTTCTTCTGCGCAGCTTGTTTTCTAGGCAGCAGCGCTATTGTGATGTCATCGGGGGGCATTGTGACAAGCCGCCAGTGTTCCGTCTCTTCATGTTGTGCACTGTTCAAACCGAAAATACATCAACAGGCAGGCTACAGAAAAGCTTACTAACAAAGGTTAGAGAGGGGCTTTCTCAGAGGGCTTTTTACAGTTTGTCTATTCCCAATTAGCCGGTTTAGTATACTTAATGAAAGTACTAATTCTTTCATAGGCCGCCCATTCTTAGTATTTGACGTTCAGGTAACAACAGGTAACTTTATTTGGAGTGGAAGCAGAGAGATAACACCAGATGCCAATTGTAGATCCTCTCACACCTGTGGTCACTGCAGCATCTGACTCCACTTTGTCCAAAAGGGATCTATTCCATTCAATTACACATGATCTAGATTAGACTGACAACAAGATACTGCACGGGACATAGCAGAGTTGGTGAAGTTGAGTGGTGATGAGTTTGCTATTTGGATGAATAAAGCAAGTAAAAAGTGTGTTAGATAAAAATTCATTTCAATTCGCTAATCGGGCTAATATGAATCAGGTGAATCGAGTTCTGCTTTTGGAAACTGGGTTAAGAAGGGGTGCACCGTTCCTGGAGGTACTGCAATACCAGGTCAATGCGTGGAGTGGACAGAGCAAGCTCTTTTTCCATCTCCCTGTTCTAAAAATCCATTTAATATATGGTCCCCAGATAGGGGACGTATCAGATATTAAACTGATAAGAACAGATACTACACTTGATCTTAGCCAAAAGGCCGAGAAGCGATAACCAGAATTGGTTTGGGCCTCGAGTGGCACCCTGGCCTATGCCGGACACATCTTAGGGAGAGAGAGCGAGAGGGAGACAAACCCACGCCTACACAAGACATTTTGTCACCCAAGCCAACCCTTGAAAAAGCTGCTTTGCAGAGCAAAAACAAGAAGAATGGTGCGTTTTGCAGCCGCCGCCCACTGCAATGAATCTGAATAACTCCTCCTTTAGGGCGCAAGCAACTCCCCTCCCCCTTGCAGTCTTTCCAATTCACGATACAAAAAGACGGACAGGACAGGTTGCCTGACTTTCCGTCACTGCCACCCTTTGCCATCCTTACCCGTAGAAAGCCCTTTCATCATCCCCAAACCCTAATCTTTTCCCTTTCCTTCCCAGCCCCCAAACCCTGCCCTCTGTACCTTTCTCACCACCCGCTTCCCTTCTCCTGTCATCCCCCTACCACCCGGGAAAAAAAGAGATTGCCCCCTCCTTCCACTAGCCCACCCTCCCACCCAAAGAACAACTTCTTCTGCGCAGCTTGTTTTCTAGGCAGCAGCGCTATTGTGATGTCATCGGGGGGCATTGTGACAAGCCGCCAGTGTTCCGTCTCTTCATGTTGTGCACTGTTCAAACCGAAAATACATCAACAGGCAGGCTACAGAAAAGCTTACTAACAAAGGTTAGAGAGGGGCTTTCTCAGAGGGCTTTTTACAGTTTGTCTATTCCCAATTAGCCGGTTTAGTATACTTAATGAAAGTACTAATTCTTTCATAGGCCGCCCATTCTTAGTATTTGACGTTCAGGTAACAACAGGTAACTTTATTTGGAGTGGAAGCAGAGAGATAACACCAGATGCCAATTGTAGATCCTCTCACACCTGTGGTCACTGCAGCATCTGACTCCACTTTGTCCAAAAGGGATCTATTCCATTCAATTACACATGATCTAGATTAGACTGACAACAAGATACTGCACGGGACATAGCAGAGTTGGTGAAGTTGAGTGGTGATGAGTTTGCTATTTGGATGAATAAAGCAAGTAAAAAGTGTGTTAGATAAAAATTCATTTCAATTCGCTAATCGGGCTAATATGAATCAGGTGAATCGAGTTCTGCTTTTGGAAACTGGGTTAAGAAGGGGTGCACCGTTCCTGGAGGTACTGCAATACCAGGTCAATGCGTGGAGTGGACAGAGCAAGCTCTTTTTCCATCTCCCTGTTCTAAAAATCCATTTAATATATGGTCCCCAGATAGGGGACGTATCAGATATTAAACTGATAAGAACAGATACTACACTTGATCTTAGCCAAAAGGCCGAGAAGCGATAACCAGAATTGGTTTGGGCCTCGAGTGGCACCCTGGCCTATGCCGGACACATCTTAGGGAGAGAGAGCGAGAGGGAGACAAACCCACGCCTACACAAGACATTTTGTCACCCAAGCCAACCCTTGAAAAGGCTGCTTTGCAGAGCAAAAACAAGAAGAATGGTGCGTTTTGCAGCCGCCGCCCACTGCAATGAATCTGAATAACTCCTCCTTTAGGGCGCAAGCAACTCCCCTCCCCCTTGCAGTCTTTCCAATTCACGATACAAAAAGACGGACAGGACAGGTTGCCTGACTTTCCGTCACTGCCACCCTTTGCCATCCTTACCCGTAGAAAGCCCTTTCATCATCCCCAAACCCTAATCTTTTCCCTTTCCTTCCCAGCCCCCAAACCCTGCCCTCTGTACCTTTCTCACCACCCGCTTCCCTTCTCCTGTCATCCCCCTACCACCCGGGAAAAAAAGAGATTGCCCCCTCCTTCCACTAGCCCACCCTCCCACCCAAAGAACAACTTCTTCTGCGCAGCTTGTTTTCTAGGCAGCAGCGCTATTGTGATGTCATCGGGGGGCATTGTGACAAGCCGCCAGTGTTCCGTCTCTTCATGTTGTGCACTGTTCAAACCGAAAATACATCAACAGGCAGGCTACAGAAAAGCTTACTAACAAAGGTTAGAGAGGGGCTTTCTCAGAGGGCTTTTTACAGTTTGTCTATTCCCAATTAGCCGGTTTAGTATACTTAATGAAAGTACTAATTCTTTCATAGGCCGCCCATTCTGAGTATTTGACGTTCAGGTAACAACAGGTAACTTTATTTGGAGTGGAAGCAGAGAGATAACACCAGATGCCAATTGTAGATCCTCTCACACCTGTGGTCACTGCAGCATCTGACTCCACTTTGTCCAAAAGGGATCTATTCCATTCAATTACACATGATCTAGATTAGACTGACAACAAGATACTGCACGGGACATAGCAGAGTTGGTGAAGTTGAGTGGTGATGAGTTTGCTATTTGGATGAATAAAGCAAGTAAAAAGTGTGTTAGATAAAAATTCATTTCAATTCGCTAATCGGGCTAATATGAATCAGGTGAATCGAGTTCTGCTTTTGGAAACTGGGTTAAGAAGGGGTGCACCGTTCCTGGAGGTACTGCAATACCAGGTCAATGCGTGGAGTGGACAGAGCAAGCTCTTTTTCCATCTCCCTGTTCTAAAAATCCATTTAATATATGGTCCCCAGATAGGGGACGTATCAGATATTAAACTGATAAGAACAGATACTACACTTGATCTTAGCCAAAAGGCCGAGAAGCGATAACCAGAATTGGTTTGGGCCTCGAGTGGCACCCTGGCCTATGCCGGACACATCTTAGGGAGAGAGAGCGAGAGGGAGACAAACCCACGCCTACACAAGACATTTTGTCACCCAAGCCAACCCTTGAAAAGGCTGCTTTGCAGAGCAAAAACAAGAAGAATGGTGCGTTTTGCAGCCGCCGCCCACTGCAATGAATCTGAATAACTCCTCCTTTAGGGCGCAAGCAACTCCCCTCCCCCTTGCAGTCTTTCCAATTCACGATACAAAAAGACGGACAGGACAGGTTGCCTGACTTTCCGTCACTGCCACCCTTTGCCATCCTTACCCGTAGAAAGCCCTTTCATCATCCCCAAACCCTAATCTTTTCCCTTTCCTTCCCAGCCCCCAAACCCTGCCCTCTGTACCTTTCTCACCACCCGCTTCCCTTCTCCTGTCATCCCCCTACCACCCGGGAAAAAAAGAGATTGCCCCCTCCTTCCACTAGCCCACCCTCCCACCCAAAGAACAACTTCTTCTGCGCAGCTTGTTTTCTAGGCAGCAGCGCTATTGTGATGTCATCGGGGGGCATTGTGACAAGCCGCCAGTGTTCCGTCTCTTCATGTTGTGCACTGTTCAAACCGAAAATACATCAACAGGCAGGCTACAGAAAAGCTTACTAACAAAGGTTAGAGAGGGGCTTTCTCAGAGGGCTTTTTACAGTTTGTCTATTCCCAATTAGCCGGTTTAGTATACTTAATGAAAGTACTAATTCTTTCATAGGCCGCCCATTCTTAGTATTTGACGTTCAGGTAACAACAGGTAACTTTATTTGGAGTGGAAGCAGAGAGATAACACCAGATGCCAATTGTAGATCCTCTCACACCTGTGGTCACTGCAGCATCTGACTCCACTTTGTCCAAAAGGGATCTATTCCATTCAATTACACATGATCCAGATTAGACTGACAACAAGATACTGCACGGGACATAGCAGAGTTGGTGAAGTTGAGTGGTGATGAGTTTGCTATTTGGATGAATAAAGCAAGTAAAAAGTGTGTTAGATAAAAATTCATTTCAATTCGCTAATCGGGCTAATATGAATCAGGTGAATCGAGTTCTGCTTTTGGAAACTGGGTTAAGAAGGGGTGCACCGTTCCTGGAGGTACTGCAATACCAGGTCAATGCGTGGAGTGGACAGAGCAAGCTCTTTTTCCATCTCCCTGTTCTAAAAATCCATTTAATATATGGTCCCCAGATAGGGGACGTATCAGATATTAAACTGATAAGAACAGATACTACACTTGATCTTAGCCAAAAGGCCGAGAAGCGATAACCAGAATTGGTTTGGGCCTCGAGTGGCACCCTGGCCTATGCCGGACACATCTTAGGGAGAGAGAGCGAGAGGGAGACAAACCCACGCCTACACAAGACATTTTGTCACCCAAGCCAACCCTTGAAAAGGCTGCTTTGCAGAGCAAAAACAAGAAGAATGGTGCATTTTGCAGCCGCCGCCCACTGCAATGAATCTGAATAACTCCTCCTTTAGGGCGCAAGCAACTCCCCTCCCCCTTGCAGTCTTTCCAATTCACGATACAAAAAGACGGACAGGACAGGTTGCCTGACTTTCCGTCACTGCCACCCTTTGCCATCCTTACCCGTAGAAAGCCCTTTCATCATCCCCAAACCCTAATCTTTTCCCTTTCCTTCCCAGCCCCCAAACCCTGCCCTCTGTACCTTTCTCACCACCCGCTTCCCTTCTCCTGTCATCCCCCTACCACCCGGGAAAAAAAGAGATTGCCCCCTCCTTCCACTAGCCCACCCTCCCACCCAAAGAACAACTTCTTCTGCGCAGCTTGTTTTCTAGGCAGCAGCGCTATTGTGATGTCATCGGGGGGCATTGTGACAAGCCGCCAGTGTTCCGTCTCTTCATGTTGTGCACTGTTCAAACCGAAAATACATCAACAGGCAGGCTACAGAAAAGCTTACTAACAAAGGTTAGAGAGGGGCTTTCTCAGAGGGCTTTTTACAGTTTGTCTATTCCCAATTAGCCGGTTTAGTATACTTAATGAAAGTACTAATTCTTTCATAGGCCGCCCATTCTTAGTATTTGACGTTCAGGTAACAACAGGTAACTTTATTTGGAGTGGAAGCAGAGAGATAACACCAGATGCCAATTGTAGATCCTCTCACACCTGTGGTCACTGCAGCATCTGACTCCACTTTGTCCAAAAGGGATCTATTCCATTCAATTACACATGATCTAGATTAGACTGACAACAAGATACTGCACGGGACATAGCAGAGTTGGTGAAGTTGAGTGGTGATGAGTTTGCTATTTGGATGAATAAAGCAAGTAAAAAGTGTGTTAGATAAAAATTCATTTCAATTCGCTAATCGGGCTAATATGAATCAGGTGAATCGAGTTCTGCTTTTGGAAACTGGGTTAAGAAGGGGTGCACCGTTCCTGGAGGTACTGCAATACCAGGTCAATGCGTGGAGTGGACAGAGCAAGCTCTTTTTCCATCTCCCTGTTCTAAAAATCCATTTAATATATGGTCCCCAGATAGGGGACGTATCAGATATTAAACTGATAAGAACAGATACTACACTTGATCTTAGCCAAAAGGCCGAGAAGCGATAACCAGAATTGGTTTGGGCCTCGAGTGGCACCCTGGCCTATGCCGGACACATCTTAGGGAGAGAGAGCGAGAGGGAGACAAACCCACGCCTACACAAGACATTTTGTCACCCAAGCCAACCCTTGAAAAGGCTGCTTTGCAGAGCAAAAACAAGAAGAATGGTGCGTTTTGCAGCCGCCGCCCACTGCAATGAATCTGAATAACTCCTCCTTTAGGGCGCAAGCAACTCCCCTCCCCCTTGCAGTCTTTCCAATTCACGATACAAAAAGACGGACAGGACAGGTTGCCTGACTTTCCGTCACTGCCACCCTTTGCCATCCTTACCCGTAGAAAGCCCTTTCATCATCCCCAAACCCTAATCTTTTCCCTTTCCTTCCCAGCCCCCAAACCCTGCCCTCTGTACCTTTCTCACCACCCGCTTCCCTTCTCCTGTCATCCCCCTACCACCCGGGAAAAAAAGAGATTGCCCCCTCCTTCCACTAGCCCACCCTCCCACCCAAAGAACAACTTCTTCTGCGCAGCTTGTTTTCTAGGCAGCAGCGCTATTGTGATGTCATCGGGGGGCATTGTGACAAGCCGCCAGTGTTCCGTCTCTTCATGTTGTGCACTGTTCAAACCGAAAATACATCAACAGGCAGGCTACAGAAAAGCTTACTAACAAAGGTTAGAGAGGGGCTTTCTCAGAGGGCTTTTTACAGTTTGTCTATTCCCAATTAGCCGGTTTAGTATACTTAATGAAAGTACTAATTCTTTCATAGGCCGCCCATTCTTAGTATTTGACGTTCAGGTAACAACAGGTAACTTTATTTGGAGTGGAAGCAGAGAGATAACACCAGATGCCAATTGTAGATCCTCTCACACCTGTGGTCACTGCAGCATCTGACTCCACTTTGTCCAAAAGGGATCTATTCCATTCAATTACACATGATCTAGATTAGACTGACAACAAGATACTGCACGGGACATAGCAGAGTTGGTGAAGTTGAGTGGTGATGAGTTTGCTATTTGGATGAATAAAGCAAGTAAAAAGTGTGTTAGATAAAAATTCATTTCAATTCGCTAATCGGGCTAATATGAATCAGGTGAATCGAGTTCTGCTTTTGGAAACTGGGTTAAGAAGGGGTGCACCGTTCCTGGAGGTACTGCAATACCAGGTCAATGCGTGGAGTGGACAGAGCAAGCTCTTTTTCCATCTCCCTGTTCTAAAAATCCATTTAATATATGGTCCCCAGATAGGGGACGTATCAGATATTAAACTGATAAGAACAGATACTACACTTGATCTTAGCCAAAAGGCCGAGAAGCGATAACCAGAATTGGTTTGGGCCTCGAGTGGCACCCTGGCCTATGCCGGACACATCTTAGGGAGAGAGAGCGAGAGGGAGACAAACCCACGCCTACACAAGACATTTTGTCACCCAAGCCAACCCTTGAAAAGGCTGCTTTGCAGAGCAAAAACAAGAAGAATGGTGCGTTTTGCAGCCGCCGCCCACTGCAATGAATCTGAATAACTCCTCCTTTAGGGCGCAAGCAACTCCCCTCCCCCTTGCAGTCTTTCCAATTCACGATACAAAAAGACGGACAGGACAGGTTGCCTGACTTTCCGTCACTGCCACCCTTTGCCATCCTTACCCGTAGAAAGCCCTTTCATCATCCCCAAACCCTAATCTTTTCCCTTTCCTTCCCAGCCCCCAAACCCTGCCCTCTGTACCTTTCTCACCACCCGCTTCCCTTCTCCTGTCATCCCCCTACCACCCGGGAAAAAAAGAGATTGCCCCCTCCTTCCACTAGCCCACCCTCCCACCCAAAGAACAACTTCTTCTGCGCAGCTTGTTTTCTAGGCAGCAGCGCTATTGTGATGTCATCGGGGGGCATTGTGACAAGCCGCCAGTGTTCCGTCTCTTCATGTTGTGCACTGTTCAAACCGAAAATACATCAACAGGCAGGCTACAGAAAAGCTTACTAACAAAGGTTAGAGAGGGGCTTTCTCAGAGGGCTTTTTACAGTTTGTCTATTCCCAATTAGCCGGTTTAGTATACTTAATGAAAGTACTAATTCTTTCATAGGCCGCCCATTCTTAGTATTTGACGTTCAGGTAACAACAGGTAACTTTATTTGGAGTGGAAGCAGAGAGATAACACCAGATGCCAATTGTAGATCCTCTCACACCTGTGGTCACTGCAGCATCTGACTCCACTTTGTCCAAAAGGGATCTATTCCATTCAATTACACATGATCTAGATTAGACTGACAACAAGATACTGCACGGGACATAGCAGAGTTGGTGAAGTTGAGTGGTGATGAGTTTGCTATTTGGATGAATAAAGCAAGTAAAAAGTGTGTTAGATAAAAATTCATTTCAATTCGCTAATCGGGCTAATATGAATCAGGTGAATCGAGTTCTGCTTTTGGAAACTGGGTTAAGAAGGGGTGCACCGTTCCTGGAGGTACTGCAATACCAGGTCAATGCGTGGAGTGGACAGAGCAAGCTCTTTTTCCATCTCCCTGTTCTAAAAATCCATTTAATATATGGTCCCCAGATAGGGGACGTATCAGATATTAAACTGATAAGAACAGATACAACACTTGATCTTAGCCAAAAGGCCGAGAAGCGATAACCAGAATTGGTTTGGGCCTCGAGTGGCACCCTGGCCTATGCCGGACACATCTTAGGGAGAGAGAGCGAGAGGGAGACAAACCCACGCCTACACAAGACATTTTGTCACCCAAGCCAACCCTTGAAAAGGCTGCTTTGCAGAGCAAAAACAAGAAGAATGGTGCATTTTGCAGCCGCCGCCCACTGCAATGAATCTGAATAACTCCTCCTTTAGGGCGCAAGCAACTCCCCTCCCCCTTGCAGTCTTTCCAATTCACGATACAAAAAGACGGACAGGACAGGTTGCCTGACTTTCCGTCACTGCCACCCTTTGCCATCCTTACCCGTAGAAAGCCCTTTCATCATCCCCAAACCCTAATCTTTTCCCTTTCCTTCCCAGCCCCCAAACCCTGCCCTCTGTACCTTTCTCACCACCCGCTTCCCTTCTCCTGTCATCCCCCTACCACCCGGGAAAAAAAGAGATTGCCCCCTCCTTCCACTAGCCCACCCTCCCACCCAAAGAACAACTTCTTCTGCGCAGCTTGTTTTCTAGGCAGCAGCGCTATTGTGATGTCATCGGGGGGCATTGTGACAAGCCGCCAGTGTTCCGTCTCTTCATGTTGTGCACTGTTCAAACCGAAAATACATCAACAGGCAGGCTACAGAAAAGCTTACTAACAAAGGTAAGAGAGGGGCTTTCTCAGAGGGCTTTTTACAGTTTGTCTATTCCCAATTAGCCGGTTTAGTATACTTAATGAAAGTACTAATTCTTTCATAGGCCGCCCATTCTTAGTATTTGACGTTCAGGTAACAACAGGTAACTTTATTTGGAGTGGAAGCAGAGAGATAACACCAGATGCCAATTGTAGATCTTCTCACACCTGTGGTCACTGCAGCATCTGACTCCACTTTGTCCAAAAGGGATCTATTCCATTCAATTACACATGATCTAGATTAGACTGACAACAAGATACTGCACGGGACATAGCAGAGTTGGTGAAGTTGAGTGGTGATGAGTTTGCTATTTGGATGAATAAAGCAAGTAAAAAGTGTGTTAGATAAAAATTCATTTCAATTCGCTAATCGGGCTAATATGAATCAGGTGAATCGAGTTCTGCTTTTGGAAACTGGGTTAAGAAGGGGTGCACCGTTCCTGGAGGTACTGCAATACCAGGTCAATGCGTGGAGTGGACAGAGCAAGCTCTTTTTCCATCTCCCTGTTCTAAAAATCCATTTAATATATGGTCCCCAGATAGGGGACGTATCAGATATTAAACTGATAAGAACAGATACTACACTTGATCTTAGCCAAAAGGCCGAGAAGCGATAACCAGAATTGGTTTGGGCCTCGAGTGGCACCCTGGCCTATGCCGGACACATCTTAGGGAGAGAGAGCGAGAGGGAGACAAACCCACGCCTACACAAGACATTTTGTCACCCAAGCCAACCCTTGAAAAGGCTGCTTTGCAGAGCAAAAACAAGAAGAATGGTGCGTTTTGCAGCCGCCGCCCACTGCAATGAATCTGAATAACTCCTCCTTTAGGGCGCAAGCAACTCCCCTCCCCCTTGCAGTCTTTCCAATTCACGATACAAAAAGACGGACAGGACAGGTTGCCTGACTTTCCGTCACTGCCACCCTTTGCCATCCTTACCCGTAGAAAGCCCTTTCATCATCCCCAAACCCTAATCTTTTCCCTTTCCTTCCCAGCCCCCAAACCCTGCCCTCTGTACCTTTCTCACCACCCGCTTCCCTTCTCCTGTCATCCCCCTACCACCCGGGAAAAAAAGAGATTGCCCCCTCCTTCCACTAGCCCACCCTCCCACCCAAAGAACAACTTCTTCTGCGCAGCTTGTTTTCTAGGCAGCAGCGCTATTGTGATGTCATCGGGGGGCATTGTGACAAGCCGCCAGTGTTCCGTCTCTTCATGTTGTGCACTGTTCAAACCGAAAATACATCAACAGGCAGGCTACAGAAAAGCTTACTAACAAAGGTTAGAGAGGGGCTTTCTCAGAGGGCTTTTTACAGTTTGTCTATTCCCAATTAGCCGGTTTAGTATACTTAATGAAAGTACTAATTCTTTCATAGGCCGCCCATTCTTAGTATTTGACGTTCAGGTAACAACAGGTAACTTTATTTGGAGTGGAAGCAGAGAGATAACACCAGATGCCAATTGTAGATCCTCTCACACCTGTGGTCACTGCAGCATCTGACTCCACTTTGTCCAAAAGGGATCTATTCCATTCAATTACACATGATCTAGATTAGACTGACAACAAGATACTGCACGGGACATAGCAGAGTTGGTGAAGTTGAGTGGTGATGAGTTTGCTATTTGGATGAATAAAGCAAGTAAAAAGTGTGTTAGATAAAAATTCATTTCAATTCGCTAATCGGGCTAATATGAATCAGGTGAATCGAGTTCTGCTTTTGGAAACTGGGTTAAGAAGGGGTGCACCGTTCCTGGAGGTACTGCAATACCAGGTCAATGCGTGGAGTGGACAGAGCAAGCTCTTTTTCCATCTCCCTGTTCTAAAAATCCATTTAATATATGGTCCCCAGATAGGGGACGTATCAGATATTAAACTGATAAGAACAGATACTACACTTGATCTTAGCCAAAAGGCCGAGAAGCGATAACCAGAATTGGTTTGGGCCTCGAGTGGCACCCTGGCCTATGCCGGACACATCTTAGGGAGAGAGAGCGAGAGGGAGACAAACCCACGCCTACACAAGACATTTTGTCACCCAAGCCAACCCTTGAAAAGGCTGCTTTGCAGAGCAAAAACAAGAAGAATGGTGCGTTTTGCAGCCGCCGCCCACTGCAATGAATCTGAATAACTCCTCCTTTAGGGCGCAAGCAACTCCCCTCCCCCTTGCAGTCTTTCCAATTCACGATACAAAAAGACGGACAGGACAGGTTGCCTGACTTTCCGTCACTGCCACCCTTTGCCATCCTTACCCGTAGAAAGCCCTTTCATCATCCCCAAACCCTAATCTTTTCCCTTTCCTTCCCAGCCCCCAAACCCTGCCCTCTGTACCTTTCTCACCACCCGCTTCCCTTCTCCTGTCATCCCCCTACCACCCGGGAAAAAAAGAGATTGCCCCCTCCTTCCACTAGCCCACCCTCCCACCCAAAGAACAACTTCTTCTGCGCAGCTTGTTTTCTAGGCAGCAGCGCTATTGTGATGTCATCGGGGGGCATTGTGACAAGCCGCCAGTGTTCCGTCTCTTCATGTTGTGCACTGTTCAAACCGAAAATACATCAACAGGCAGGCTACAGAAAAGCTTACTAACAAAGGTTAGAGAGGGGCTTTCTCAGAGGGCTTTTTACAGTTTGTCTATTCCCAATTAGCCGGTTTAGTATACTTAATGAAAGTACTAATTCTTTCATAGGCCGCCCATTCTTAGTATTTGACGTTCAGGTAACAACAGGTAACTTTATTTGGAGTGGAAGCAGAGAGATAACACCAGATGCCAATTGTAGATCCTCTCACACCTGTGGTCACTGCAGCATCTGACTCCACTTTGTCCAAAAGGGATCTATTCCATTCAATTACACATGATCTAGATTAGACTGACAACAAGATACTGCACGGGACATAGCAGAGTTGGTGAAGTTGAGTGGTGATGAGTTTGCTATTTGGATGAATAAAGCAAGTAAAAAGTGTGTTAGATAAAAATTCATTTCAATTCGCTAATCGGGCTAATATGAATCAGGTGAATCGAGTTCTGCTTTTGGAAACTGGGTTAAGAAGGGGTGCACCGTTCCTGGAGGTACTGCAATACCAGGTCAATGCGTGGAGTGGACAGAGCAAGCTCTTTTTCCATCTCCCTGTTCTAAAAATCCATTTAATATATGGTCCCCAGATAGGGGACGTATCAGATATTAAACTGATAAGAACAGATACTACACTTGATCTTAGCCAAAAGGCCGAGAAGCGATAACCAGAATTGGTTTGGGCCTCGAGTGGCACCCTGGCCTATGCCGGACACATCTTAGGGAGAGAGAGCGAGAGGGAGACAAACCCACGCCTACACAAGACATTTTGTCACCCAAGCCAACCCTTGAAAAGGCTGCTTTGCAGAGCAAAAACAAGAAGAATGGTGCGTTTTGCAGCCGCCGCCCACTGCAATGAATCTGAATAACTCCTCCTTTAGGGCGCAAGCAACTCCCCTCCCCCTTGCAGTCTTTCCAATTCACGATACAAAAAGACGGACAGGACAGGTTGCCTGACTTTCCGTCACTGCCACCCTTTGCCATCCTTACCCGTAGAAAGCCCTTTCATCATCCCCAAACCCTAATCTTTTCCCTTTCCTTCCCAGCCCCCAAACCCTGCCCTCTGTACCTTTCTCACCACCCGCTTCCCTTCTCCTGTCATCCCCCTACCACCCGGGAAAAAAAGAGATTGCCCCCTCCTTCCACTAGCCCACCCTCCCACCCAAAGAACAACTTCTTCTGCGCAGCTTGTTTTCTAGGCAGCAGCGCTATTGTGATGTCATCGGGGGGCATTGTGACAAGCCGCCAGTGTTCCGTCTCTTCATGTTGTGCACTGTTCAAACCGAAAATACATCAACAGGCAGGCTACAGAAAAGCTTACTAACAAAGGTTAGAGAGGGGCTTTCTCAGAGGGCTTTTTACAGTTTGTCTATTCCCAATTAGCCGGTTTAGTATACTTAATGAAAGTACTAATTCTTTCATAGGCCGCCCATTCTTAGTATTTGACGTTCAGGTAACAACAGGTAACTTTATTTGGAGTGGAAGCAGAGAGATAACACCAGATGCCAATTGTAGATCCTCTCACACCTGTGGTCACTGCAGCATCTGACTCCACTTTGTCCAAAAGGGATCTATTCCATTCAATTACACATGATCTAGATTAGACTGACAACAAGATACTGCACGGGACATAGCAGAGTTGGTGAAGTTGAGTGGTGATGAGTTTGCTATTTGGATGAATAAAGCAAGTAAAAAGTGTGTTAGATAAAAATTCATTTCAATTCGCTAATCGGGCTAATATGAATCAGGTGAATCGAGTTCTGCTTTTGGAAACTGGGTTAAGAAGGGGTGCACCGTTCCTGGAGGTACTGCAATACCAGGTCAATGCGTGGAGTGGACAGAGCAAGCTCTTTTTCCATCTCCCTGTTCTAAAAATCCATTTAATATATGGTCCCCAGATAGGGGACGTATCAGATATTAAACTGATAAGAACAGATACTACACTTGATCTTAGCCAAAAGGCCGAGAAGCGATAACCAGAATTGGTTTGGGCCTCGAGTGGCACCCTGGCCTATGCCGGACACATCTTAGGGAGAGAGAGCGAGAGGGAGACAAACCCACGCCTACACAAGACATTTTGTCACCCAAGCCAACCCTTGAAAAGGCTGCTTTGCAGAGCAAAAACAAGAAGAATGGTGCGTTTTGCAGCCGCCGCCCACTGCAATGAATCTGAATAACTCCTCCTTTAGGGCGCAAGCAACTCCCCTCCCCCTTGCAGTCTTTCCAATTCACGATACAAAAAGACGGACAGGACAGGTTGCCTGACTTTCCGTCACTGCCACCCTTTGCCATCCTTACCCGTAGAAAGCCCTTTCATCATCCCCAAACCCTAATCTTTTCCCTTTCCTTCCCAGCCCCCAAACCCTGCCCTCTGTACCTTTCTCACCACCCGCTTCCCTTCTCCTGTCATCCCCCTACCACCCGGGAAAAAAAGAGATTGCCCCCTCCTTCCACTAGCCCACCCTCCCACCCAAAGAACAACTTCTTCTGCGCAGCTTGTTTTCTAGGCAGCAGCGCTATTGTGATGTCATCGGGGGGCATTGTGACAAGCCGCCAGTGTTCCGTCTCTTCATGTTGTGCACTGTTCAAACCGAAAATACATCAACAGGCAGGCTACAGAAAAGCTTACTAACAAAGGTTAGAGAGGGGCTTTCTCAGAGGGCTTTTTACAGTTTGTCTATTCCCAATTAGCCGGTTTAGTATACTTAATGAAAGTACTAATTCTTTCATAGGCCGCCCATTCTTAGTATTTGACGTTCAGGTAACAACAGGTAACTTTATTTGGAGTGGAAGCAGAGAGATAACACCAGATGCCAATTGTAGATCCTCTCACACCTGTGGTCACTGCAGCATCTGACTCCACTTTGTCCAAAAGGGATCTATTCCATTCAATTACACATGATCTAGATTAGACTGACAACAAGATACTGCACGGGACATAGCAGAGTTGGTGAAGTTGAGTGGTGATGAGTTTGCTATTTGGATGAATAAAGCAAGTAAAAAGTGTGTTAGATAAAAATTCATTTCAATTCGCTAATTGGGCTAATATGAATCAGGTGAATCGAGTTCTGCTTTTGGAAACTGGGTTAAGAAGGGGTGCACCGTTCCTGGAGGTACTGCAATACCAGGTCAATGCGTGGAGTGGACAGAGCAAGCTCTTTTTCCATCTCCCTGTTCTAAAAATCCATTTAATATATGGTCCCCAGATAGGGGACGTATCAGATATTAAACTGATAAGAACAGATACTACACTTGATCTTAGCCAAAAGGCCGAGAAGCGATAACCAGAATTGGTTTGGGCCTCGAGTGGCACCCTGGCCTATGCCGGACACATCTTAGGGAGAGAGAGCGAGAGGGAGACAAACCCACGCCTACACAAGACATTTTGTCACCCAAGCCAACCCTTGAAAAGGCTGCTTTGCAGAGCAAAAACAAGAAGAATGGTGCGTTTTGCAGCCGCCGCCCACTGCAATGAATCTGAATAACTCCTCCTTTAGGGCGCAAGCAACTCCCCTCCCCCTTGCAGTCTTTCCAATTCACGATACAAAAAGACGGACAGGACAGGTTGCCTGACTTTCCGTCACTGCCACCCTTTGCCATCCTTACCCGTAGAAAGCCCTTTCATCATCCCCAAACCCTAATCTTTTCCCTTTCCTTCCCAGCCCCCAAACCCTGCCCTCTGTACCTTTCTCACCACCCGCTTCCCTTCTCCTGTCATCCCCCTACCACCCGGGAAAAAAAGAGATTGCCCCCTCCTTCCACTAGCCCACCCTCCCACCCAAAGAACAACTTCTTCTGCGCAGCTTGTTTTCTAGGCAGCAGCGCTATTGTGATGTCATCGGGGGGCATTGTGACAAGCCGCCAGTGTTCCGTCTCTTCATGTTGTGCACTGTTCAAACCGAAAATACATCAACAGGCAGGCTACAGAAAAGCTTACTAACAAAGGTTAGAGAGGGGCTTTCTCAGAGGGCTTTTTACAGTTTGTCTATTCCCAATTAGCCGGTTTAGTATACTTAATTAAAGTACTAATTCTTTCATAGGCCGCCCATTCTTAGTATTTGACGTTCAGGTAACAACAGGTAACTTTATTTGGAGTGGAAGCAGAGAGATAACACCAGATGCCAATTGTAGATCCTCTCACACCTGTGGTCACTGCAGCATCTGACTCCACTTTGTCCAAAAGGGATCTATTCCATTCAATTACACATGATCTAGATTAGACTGACAACAAGATACTGCACGGGACATAGCAGAGTTGGTGAAGTTGAGTGGTGATGAGTTTGCTATTTGGATGAATAAAGCAAGTAAAAAGTGTGTTAGATAAAAATTCATTTCAATTCGCTAATCGGGCTAATATGAATCAGGTGAATCGAGTTCTGCTTTTGGAAACTGGGTTAAGAAGGGGTGCACCGTTCCTGGAGGTACTGCAATACCAGGTCAATGCGTGGAGTGGACAGAGCAAGCTCTTTTTCCATCTCCCTGTTCTAAAAATCCATTTAATATATGGTCCCCAGATAGGGGACGTATCAGATATTAAACTGATAAGAACAGATACTACACTTGATCTTAGCCAAAAGGCCGAGAAGCGATAACCAGAATTGGTTTGGGCCTCGAGTGGCACCCTGGCCTATGCCGGACACATCTTAGGGAGAGAGAGCGAGAGGGAGACAAACCCACGCCTACACAAGACATTTTGTCACCCAAGCCAACCCTTGAAAAGGCTGCTTTGCAGAGCAAAAACAAGAAGAATGGTGCGTTTTGCAGCCGCCGCCCACTGCAATGAATCTGAATAACTCCTCCTTTAGGGCGCAAGCAACTCCCCTCCCCCTTGCAGTCTTTCCAATTCACGATACAAAAAGACGGACAGGACAGGTTGCCTGACTTTCCGTCACTGCCACCCTTTGCCATCCTTACCCGTAGAAAGCCCTTTCATCATCCCCAAACCCTAATCTTTTCCCTTTCCTTCCCAGCCCCCAAACCCTGCCCTCTGTACCTTTCTCACCACCCGCTTCCCTTCTCCTGTCATCCCCCTACCACCCGGGAAAAAAAGAGATTGCCCCCTCCTTCCACTAGCCCACCCTCCCACCCAAAGAACAACTTCTTCTGCGCAGCTTGTTTTCTAGGCAGCAGCGCTATTGTGATGTCATCGGGGGGCATTGTGACAAGCCGCCAGTGTTCCGTCTCTTCATGTTGTGCACTGTTCAAACCGAAAATACATCAACAGGCAGGCTACAGAAAAGCTTACTAACAAAGGTTAGAGAGGGGCTTTCTCAGAGGGCTTTTTACAGTTTGTCTATTCCCAATTAGCCGGTTTAGTATACTTAATGAAAGTACTAATTCTTTCATAGGCCGCCCATTCTTAGTATTTGACGTTCAGGTAACAACAGGTAACTTTATTTGGAGTGGAAGCAGAGAGATAACACCAGATGCCAATTGTAGATCCTCTCACACCTGTGGTCACTGCAGCATCTGACTCCACTTTGTCCAAAAGGGATCTATTCCATTCAATTACACATGATCTAGATTAGACTGACAACAAGATACTGCACGGGACATAGCAGAGTTGGTGAAGTTGAGTGGTGATGAGTTTGCTATTTGGATGAATAAAGCAAGTAAAAAGTGTGTTAGATAAAAATTCATTTCAATTCGCTAATCGGGCTAATATGAATCAGGTGAATCGAGTTCTGCTTTTGGAAACTGGGTTAAGAAGGGGTGCACCGTTCCTGGAGGTACTGCAATACCAGGTCAATGCGTGGAGTGGACAGAGCAAGCTCTTTTTCCATCTCCCTGTTCTAAAAATCCATTTAATATATGGTCCCCAGATAGGGGACGTATCAGATATTAAACTGATAAGAACAGATACTACACTTGATCTTAGCCAAAAGGCCGAGAAGCGATAACCAGAATTGGTTTGGGCCTCGAGTGGCACCCTGGCCTATGCCGGACACATCTTAGGGAGAGAGAGCGAGAGGGAGACAAACCCACGCCTACACAAGACATTTTGTCACCCAAGCCAACCCTTGAAAAGGCTGCTTTGCAGAGCAAAAACAAGAAGAATGGTGCGTTTTGCAGCCGCCGCCCACTGCAATGAATCTGAATAACTCCTCCTTTAGGGCGCAAGCAACTCCCCTCCCCCTTGCAGTCTTTCCAATTCACGATACAAAAAGACGGACAGGACAGGTTGCCTGACTTTCCGTCACTGCCACCCTTTGCCATCCTTACCCGTAGAAAGCCCTTTCATCATCCCCAAACCCTAATCTTTTCCCTTTCCTTCCCAGCCCCCAAACCCTGCCCTCTGTACCTTTCTCACCACCCGCTTCCCTTCTCCTGTCATCCCCCTACCACCCGGGAAAAAAAGAGATTGCCCCCTCCTTCCACTAGCCCACCCTCCCACCCAAAGAACAACTTCTTCTGCGCAGCTTGTTTTCTAGGCAGCAGCGCTATTGTGATGTCATCGGGGGGCATTGTGACAAGCCGCCAGTGTTCCGTCTCTTCATGTTGTGCACTGTTCAAACCGAAAATACATCAACAGGCAGGCTACAGAAAAGCTTACTAACAAAGGTTAGAGAGGGGCTTTCTCAGAGGGCTTTTTACAGTTTGTCTATTCCCAATTAGCCGGTTTAGTATACTTAATGAAAGTACTAATTCTTTCATAGGCCGCCCATTCTTAGTATTTGACGTTCAGGTAACAACAGGTAACTTTATTTGGAGTGGAAGCAGAGAGATAACACCAGATGCCAATTGTAGATCCTCTCACACCTGTGGTCACTGCAGCATCTGACTCCACTTTGTCCAAAAGGGATCTATTCCATTCAATTACACATGATCTAGATTAGACTGACAACAAGATACTGCACGGGACATAGCAGAGTTGGTGAAGTTGAGTGGTGATGAGTTTGCTATTTGGATGAATAAAGCAAGTAAAAAGTGTGTTAGATAAAAATTCATTTCAATTCGCTAATCGGGCTAATATGAATCAGGTGAATCGAGTTCTGCTTTTGGAAACTGGGTTAAGAAGGGGTGCACCGTTCCTGGAGGTACTGCAATACCAGGTCAATGCGTGGAGTGGACAGAGCAAGCTCTTTTTCCATCTCCCTGTTCTAAAAATCCATTTAATATATGGTCCCCAGATAGGGGACGTATCAGATATTAAACTGATAAGAACAGATACTACACTTGATCTTAGCCAAAAGGCCGAGAAGCGATAACCAGAATTGGTTTGGGCCTCGAGTGGCACCCTGGCCTATGCCGGACACATCTTAGGGAGAGAGAGCGAGAGGGAGACAAACCCACGCCTACACAAGACATTTTGTCACCCAAGCCAACCCTTGAAAAGGCTGCTTTGCAGAGCAAAAACAAGAAGAATGGTGCGTTTTGCAGCCGCCGCCCACTGCAATGAATCTGAATAACTCCTCCTTTAGGGCGCAAGCAACTCCCCTCCCCCTTGCAGTCTTTCCAATTCACGATACAAAAAGACGGACAGGACAGGTTGCCTGACTTTCCGTCACTGCCACCCTTTGCCATCCTTACCCGTAGAAAGCCCTTTCATCATCCCCAAACCCTAATCTTTTCCCTTTCCTTCCCAGCCCCCAAACCCTGCCCTCTGTACCTTTCTCACCACCCGCTTCCCTTCTCCTGTCATCCCCCTACCACCCGGGAAAAAAAGAGATTGCCCCCTCCTTCCACTAGCCCACCCTCCCACCCAAAGAACAACTTCTTCTGCGCAGCTTGTTTTCTAGGCAGCAGCGCTATTGTGATGTCATCGGGGGGCATTGTGACAAGCCGCCAGTGTTCCGTCTCTTCATGTTGTGCACTGTTCAAACCGAAAATACATCAACAGGCAGGCTACAGAAAAGCTTACTAACAAAGGTTAGAGAGGGGCTTTCTCAGAGGGCTTTTTACAGTTTGTCTATTCCCAATTAGCCGGTTTAGTATACTTAATGAAAGTACTAATTCTTTCATAGGCCGCCCATTCTTAGTATTTGACGTTCAGGTAACAACAGGTAACTTTATTTGGAGTGGAAGCAGAGAGATAACACCAGATGCCAATTGTAGATCCTCTCACACCTGTGGTCACTGCAGCATCTGACTCCACTTTGTCCAAAAGGGATCTATTCCATTCAATTACACATGATCTAGATTAGACTGACAACAAGATACTGCACGGGACATAGCAGAGTTGGTGAAGTTGAGTGGTGATGAGTTTGCTATTTGGATGAATAAAGCAAGTAAAAAGTGTGTTAGATAAAAATTCATTTCAATTCGCTAATCGGGCTAATATGAATCAGGTGAATCGAGTTCTGCTTTTGGAAACTGGGTTAAGAAGGGGTGCACCGTTCCTGGAGGTACTGCAATACCAGGTCAATGCGTGGAGTGGACAGAGCAAGCTCTTTTTCCATCTCCCTGTTCTAAAAATCCATTTAATATATGGTCCCCAGATAGGGGACGTATCAGATATTAAACTGATAAGAACAGATACTACACTTGATCTTAGCCAAAAGGCCGAGAAGCGATAACCAGAATTGGTTTGGGCCTCGAGTGGCACCCTGGCCTATGCCGGACACATCTTAGGGAGAGAGAGCGAGAGGGAGACAAACCCACGCCTACACAAGACATTTTGTCACCCAAGCCAACCCTTGAAAAGGCTGCTTTGCAGAGCAAAAACAAGAAGAATGGTGCGTTTTGCAGCCGCCGCCCACTGCAATGAATCTGAATAACTCCTCCTTTAGGGCGCAAGCAACTCCCCTCCCCCTTGCAGTCTTTCCAATTCACGATACAAAAAGACGGACAGGACAGGTTGCCTGACTTTCCGTCACTGCCACCCTTTGCCATCCTTACCCGTAGAAAGCCCTTTCATCATCCCCAAACCCTAATCTTTTCCCTTTCCTTCCCAGCCCCCAAACCCTGCCCTCTGTACCTTTCTCACCACCCGCTTCCCTTCTCCTGTCATCCCCCTACCACCCGGGAAAAAAAGAGATTGCCCCCTCCTTCCACTAGCCCACCCTCCCACCCAAAGAACAACTTCTTCTGCGCAGCTTGTTTTCTAGGCAGCAGCGCTATTGTGATGTCATCGGGGGGCATTGTGACAAGCCGCCAGTGTTCCGTCTCTTCATGTTGTGCACTGTTCAAACCGAAAATACATCAACAGGCAGGCTACAGAAAAGCTTACTAACAAAGGTTAGAGAGGGGCTTTCTCAGAGGGCTTTTTACAGTTTGTCTATTCCCAATTAGCCGGTTTAGTATACTTAATGAAAGTACTAATTCTTTCATAGGCCGCCCATTCTTAGTATTTGACGTTCAGGTAACAACAGGTAACTTTATTTGGAGTGGAAGCAGAGAGATAACACCAGATGCCAATTGTAGATCCTCTCACACCTGTGGTCACTGCAGCATCTGACTCCACTTTGTCCAAAAGGGATCTATTCCATTCAATTACACATGATCTAGATTAGACTGACAACAAGATACTGCACGGGACATAGCAGAGTTGGTGAAGTTGAGTGGTGATGAGTTTGCTATTTGGATGAATAAAGCAAGTAAAAAGTGTGTTAGATAAAAATTCATTTCAATTCGCTAATCGGGCTAATATGAATCAGGTGAATCGAGTTCTGCTTTTGGAAACTGGGTTAAGAAGGGGTGCACCGTTCCTGGAGGTACTGCAATACCAGGTCAATGCGTGGAGTGGACAGAGCAAGCTCTTTTTCCATCTCCCTGTTCTAAAAATCCATTTAATATATGGTCCCCAGATAGGGGACGTATCAGATATTAAACTGATAAGAACAGATACTACACTTGATCTTAGCCAAAAGGCCGAGAAGCGATAACCAGAATTGGTTTGGGCCTCGAGTGGCACCCTGGCCTATGCCGGACACATCTTAGGGAGAGAGAGCGAGAGGGAGACAAACCCACGCCTACACAAGACATTTTGTCACCCAAGCCAACCCTTGAAAAGGCTGCTTTGCAGAGCAAAAACAAGAAGAATGGTGCGTTTTGCAGCCGCCGCCCACTGCAATGAATCTGAATAACTCCTCCTTTAGGGCGCAAGCAACTCCCCTCCCCCTTGCAGTCTTTCCAATTCACGATACAAAAAGACGGACAGGACAGGTTGCCTGACTTTCCGTCACTGCCACCCTTTGCCATCCTTACCCGTAGAAAGCCCTTTCATCATCCCCAAACCCTAATCTTTTCCCTTTCCTTCCCAGCCCCCAAACCCTGCCCTCTGTACCTTTCTCACCACCCGCTTCCCTTCTCCTGTCATCCCCCTACCACCCGGGAAAAAAAGAGATTGCCCCCTCCTTCCACTAGCCCACCCTCCCACCCAAAGAACAACTTCTTCTGCGCAGCTTGTTTTCTAGGCAGCAGCGCTATTGTGATGTCATCGGGGGGCATTGTGACAAGCCGCCAGTGTTCCGTCTCTTCATGTTGTGCACTGTTCAAACCGAAAATACATCAACAGGCAGGCAACAGAAAAGCTTACTAACAAAGGTTAGAGAGGGGCTTTCTCAGAGGGCTTTTTACAGTTTGTCTATTCCCAATTAGCCGGTTTAGTATACTTAATGAAAGTACTAATTCTTTCATAGGCCGCCCATTCTTAGTATTTGACGTTCAGGTAACAACAGGTAACTTTATTTGGAGTGGAAGCAGAGAGATAACACCAGATGCCAATTGTAGATCCTCTCACACCTGTGGTCACTGCAGCATCTGACTCCACTTTGTCCAAAAGGGATCTATTCCATTCAATTACACATGATCTAGATTAGACTGACAACAAGATACTGCACGGGACATAGCAGAGTTGGTGAAGTTGAGTGGTGATGAGTTTGCTATTTGGATGAATAAAGCAAGTAAAAAGTGTGTTAGATAAAAATTCATTTCAATTCGCTAATCGGGCTAATATGAATCAGGTGAATCGAGTTCTGCTTTTGGAAACTGGGTTAAGAAGGGGTGCACCGTTCCTGGAGGTACTGCAATACCAGGTCAATGCGTGGAGTGGACAGAGCAAGCTCTTTTTCCATCTCCCTGTTCTAAAAATCCATTTAATATATGGTCCCCAGATAGGGGACGTATCAGATATTAAACTGATAAGAACAGATACTACACTTGATCTTAGCCAAAAGGCCGAGAAGCGATAACCAGAATTGGTTTGGGCCTCGAGTGGCACCCTGGCCTATGCCGGACACATCTTAGGGAGAGAGAGCGAGAGGGAGACAAACCCACGCCTACACAAGACATTTTGTCACCCAAGCCAACCCTTGAAAAGGCTGCTTTGCAGAGCAAAAACAAGAAGAATGGTGCGTTTTGCAGCCGCCGCCCACTGCAATGAATCTGAATAACTCCTCCTTTAGGGCGCAAGCAACTCCCCTCCCCCTTGCAGTCTTTCCAATTCACGATACAAAAAGACGGACAGGACAAGTTGCCTGACTTTCCGTCACTGCCACCCTTTGCCATCCTTACCCGTAGAAAGCCCTTTCATCATCCCCAAACCCTAATCTTTTCCCTTTCCTTCCCAGCCCCCAAACCCTGCCCTCTGTACCTTTCTCACCACCCGCTTCCCTTCTCCTGTCATCCCCCTACCACCCGGGAAAAAAAGAGATTGCCCCCTCCTTCCACTAGCCCACCCTCCCACCCAAAGAACAACTTCTTCTGCGCAGCTTGTTTTCTAGGCAGCAGCGCTATTGTGATGTCATCGGGGGGCATTGTGACAAGCCGCCAGTGTTCCGTCTCTTCATGTTGTGCACTGTTCAAACCGAAAATACATCAACAGGCAGGCTACAGAAAAGCTTACTAACAAAGGTTAGAGAGGGGCTTTCTCAGAGGGCTTTTTACAGTTTGTCTATTCCCAATTAGCCGGTTTAGTATACTTAATGAAAGTACTAATTCTTTCATAGGCCGCCCATTCTTAGTATTTGACGTTCAGGTAACAACAGGTAACTTTATTTGGAGTGGAAGCAGAGAGATAACACCAGATGCCAATTGTAGATCCTCTCACACCTGTGGTCACTGCAGCATCTGACTCCACTTTGTCCAAAAGGGATCTATTCCATTCAATTACACATGATCTAGATTAGACTGACAACAAGATACTGCACGGGACATAGCAGAGTTGGTGAAGTTGAGTGGTGATGAGTTTGCTATTTGGATGAATAAAGCAAGTAAAAAGTGTGTTAGATAAAAATTCATTTCAATTCGCTAATCGGGCTAATATGAATCAGGTGAATCGAGTTCTGCTTTTGGAAACTGGGTTAAGAAGGGGTGCACCGTTCCTGGAGGTACTGCAATACCAGGTCAATGCGTGGAGTGGACAGAGCAAGCTCTTTTTCCATCTCCCTGTTCTAAAAATCCATTTAATATATGGTCCCCAGATAGGGGACGTATCAGATATTAAACTGATAAGAACAGATTTTGATTTAATGAAGCTTTCCAAAGCACCACAAAAAATGCATGACCGAAGTCACACCAAAAACAGTGCAAAGGCTAGGATTCGTGTGGACCCCACCGTGAGGAGAGGGTCCCCAAAAATCAACCCCGTCCCTCCGAGCCAGAAGGCCACAGCAAGGGTCAGGGATCTTCGGTGCTCCCCCAAGCCGAAGCCTGGTTGAGCCTTGTCGTTGCTCCCAGCGTCCACCCAGGCATCTTACCCAAGTGGAGTAGAGAGCTACTAGTTGTTGGTTTCGCAGCCGAAACTGCCCGGACCGTCAACCGGTGTTGGTTTCTCAGCCCAAGGCTAACCGGACCTCCAACCGGGTGTTGGTTTCTCAGCCGAAGCTGACCCAGACCTCCAACCGGGTGTTGGTTTCTCAGCCGAAGCTGACCCAGACCTCCAACCGGGTGTTAGTTTCTCAGCCCAAAGCTGACCAGACCTCCGACCGGGATTATAACAGATTTTTGATTTAATGAAGCTTTCCAAAGCACCGCAAAAAATGCATGACCGAAGTCACACCAAAAACAGTGCAAAGGCTAGGATTCGTGTGGACCCCTCCGTGAGGAGAGGGTCCCCAAAAATCAACCCCGTCCCTCCGAGCCAGAAGGCCACAGCAAGGGTCAGGGATCTTCGGTGCTCCCCCAAGCCGAAGCCTGGTTGAGCCTTGTCGTTGCTCCCAGCGTCCACCCAGGCATCTTACCCAAGTGGAGTAGAGAGCTACTAGTTGTTGGTTTCGCAGCCGAAACTGCCCGGACCGTCAACCGGTGTTGGTTTCTCAGCCCAAGGCTAACCGGACCTCCAACCGGGTGTTGGTTTCTCAGCCGAAGCTGACCCGGACCTCCAACCGGGTGTTGGTTTCTCAGCCGAAGCTGACCCAGACCTCCAACCGGGTGTTGGTTTCTCAGCCGAAGCTGACCAAGACCTCCAACCGGGTGTTGGTTTCTCAGCCCAAAGCTGAACGGACCTCCGACCATGATTATAAAAATTTCCCTTCCTAGCCAGAAGGCCGGGATAGAGCAATATGCTCAGAAAGTATGAAAGGGCAAGGTACGGTGTGCTACAGAGCCCAAGGCTCGCCGGGGTCCCAAGCCAGCAAGCTCAGACTCACTCCAGGGTCGTCAGTCCTGGGGCACATTGCACCATAGCCCCCACACTTACTCAGTCTAATAGCCTCGATCCTGGTAGGGCCATGTTTTCCTCTAGATGAATATACTATACATCAAGAGTACTAGCAAGCGCAACCTTCCAGTGTGCATTGCATCTGCCGAGCCTCACAGATACTACACTTGATCTTAGCCAAAAGGCCGAGAAGCGATAACCAGAATTGGTTTGGGCCTCGAGTGGCACCCTGGCCTATGCCGGACACATCTTAGGGAGAGAGAGCGAGAGGGAGACAAACCCACGCCTACACAAGACATTTTGTCACCCAAGCCAACCCTTGAAAAGGCTGCTTTGCAGAGCAAAAACAAGAAGAATGGTGCGTTTTGCAGCCGCCGCCCACTGCAATGAATCTGAATAACTCCTCCTTTAGGACGCAAGCAACTCCCCTCCCCCTTGCAGTCTTTCCAATTCACGATACAAAAAGACGGACAGGACAGGTTGCCTGACTTTCCGTCACTGCCACCCTTTGCCATCCTTACCCGTAGAAAGCCCTTTCATCATCCCCAAACCCTAATCTTTTCCCTTTCCTTCCCAGCCCCCAAACCCTGCCCTCTGTACCTTTCTCACCACCCGCTTCCCTTCTCCTGTCATCCCCCTACCACCCGGGAAAAAAAGAGATTGCCCCCTCCTTCCACTAGCCCACCCTCCCACCCAAAGAACAACTTCTTCTGCGCAGCTTGTTTTCTAGGCAGCAGCGCTATTGTGATGTCATCGGGGGGCATTGTGACAAGCCGCCAGTGTTCCGTCTCTTCATGTTGTGCACTGTTCAAACCGAAAATACATCAACAGGCAGGCTACAGAAAAGCTTACTAACAAAGGTTAGAGAGGGGCTTTCTCAGAGGGCTTTTTACAGTTTGTCTATTCCCAATTAGCCGGTTTAGTATACTTAATGAAAGTACTAATTCTTTCATAGGCCGCCCATTCTTAGTATTTGACGTTCAGGTAACAACAGGTAACTTTATTTGGAGTGGAAGCAGAGAGATAACACCAGATGCCAATTGTAGATCCTCTCACACCTGTGGTCACTGCAGCATCTGACTCCACTTTGTCCAAAAGGGATCTATTCCATTCAATTACACATGATCTAGATTAGACTGACAACAAGATACTGCACGGGACATAGCAGAGTTGGTGAAGTTGAGTGGTGATGAGTTTGCTATTTGGATGAATAAAGCAAGTAAAAAGTGTGTTAGATAAAAATTCATTTCAATTCGCTAATCGGGCTAATATGAATCAGGTGAATCGAGTTCTGCTTTTGGAAACTGGGTTAAGAAGGGGTGCACCGTTCCTGGAGGTACTGCAATACCAGGTCAATGCGTGGAGTGGACAGAGCAAGCTCTTTTTCCATCTCCCTGTTCTAAAAATCCATTTAATATATGGTCCCCAGATAGGGGACGTATCAGATATTAAACTGATAAGAACAGATACTACACTTGATCTTAGCCAAAAGGCCGAGAAGCGATAACCAGAATTGGTTTGGGCCTCGAGTGGCACCCTGGCCTATGCCGGACACATCTTAGGGAGAGAGAGCGAGAGGGAGACAAACCCACGCCTACACAAGACATTTTGTCACCCAAGCCAACCCTTGAAAAGGCTGCTTTGCAGAGCAAAAACAAGAAGAATGGTGCGTTTTGCAGCCGCCGCCCACTGCAATGAATCTGAATAACTCCTCCTTTAGGGCGCAAGCAACTCCCCTCCCCCTTGCAGTCTTTCCAATTCACGATACAAAAAGACGGACAGGACAGGTTGCCTGACTTTCCGTCACTGCCACCCTTTGCCATCCTTACCCGTAGAAAGCCCTTTCATCATCCCCAAACCCTAATCTTTTCCCTTTCCTTCCCAGCCCCCAAACCCTGCCCTCTGTACCTTTCTCACCACCCGCTTCCCTTCTCCTGTCATCCCCCTACCACCCGGGAAAAAAAGAGATTGCCCCCTCCTTCCACTAGCCCACCCTCCCACCCAAAGAACAACTTCTTCTGCGCAGCTTGTTTTCTAGGCAGCAGCGCTATTGTGATGTCATCGGGGGGCATTGTGACAAGCCGCCAGTGTTCCGTCTCTTCATGTTGTGCACTGTTCAAACCGAAAATACATCAACAGGCAGGCTACAGAAAAGCTTACTAACAAAGGTTAGAGAGGGGCTTTCTCAGAGGGCTTTTTACAGTTTGTCTATTCCCAATTAGCCGGTTTAGTATACTTAATGAAAGTACTAATTCTTTCATAGGCCGCCCATTCTTAGTATTTGACGTTCAGGTAACAACAGGTAACTTTATTTGGAGTGGAAGCAGAGAGATAACACCAGATGCCAATTGTAGATCCTCTCACACCTGTGGTCACTGCAGCATCTGACTCCACTTTGTCCAAAAGGGATCTATTCCATTCAATTACACATGATCTAGATTAGACTGACAACAAGATACTGCACGGGACATAGCAGAGTTGGTGAAGTTGAGTGGTGATGAGTTTGCTATTTGGATGAATAAAGCAAGTAAAAAGTGTGTTAGATAAAAATTCATTTCAATTCGCTAATCGGGCTAATATGAATCAGGTGAATCGAGTTCTGCTTTTGGAAACTGGGTTAAGAAGGGGTGCACCGTTCCTGGAGGTACTGCAATACCAGGTCAATGCGTGGAGTGGACAGAGCAAGCTCTTTTTCCATCTCCCTGTTCTAAAAATCCATTTAATATATGGTCCCCAGATAGGGGACGTATCAGATATTAAACTGATAAGAACAGATACTACACTTGATCTTAGCCAAAAGGCCGAGAAGCGATAACCAGAATTGGTTTGGGCCTCGAGTGGCACCCTGGCCTATGCCGGACACATCTTAGGGAGAGAGAGCGAGAGGGAGACAAACCCACGCCTACACAAGACATTTTGTCACCCAAGCCAACCCTTGAAAAGGCTGCTTTGCAGAGCAAAAACAAGAAGAATGGTGCGTTTTGCAGCCGCCGCCCACTGCAATGAATCTGAATAACTCCTCCTTTAGGGCGCAAGCAACTCCCCTCCCCCTTGCAGTCTTTCCAATTCACGATACAAAAAGACGGACAGGACAGGTTGCCTGACTTTCCGTCACTGCCACCCTTTGCCATCCTTACCCGTAGAAAGCCCTTTCATCATCCCCAAACCCTAATCTTTTCCCTTTCCTTCCCAGCCCCCAAACCCTGCCCTCTGTACCTTTCTCACCACCCGCTTCCCTTCTCCTGTCATCCCCCTACCACCCGGGAAAAAAAGAGATTGCCCCCTCCTTCCACTAGCCCACCCTCCCACCCAAAGAACAACTTCTTCTGCGCAGCTTGTTTTCTAGGCAGCAGCGCTATTGTGATGTCATCGGGGGGCATTGTGACAAGCCGCCAGTGTTCCGTCTCTTCATGTTGTGCACTGTTCAAACCGAAAATACATCAACAGGCAGGCTACAGAAAAGCTTACTAACAAAGGTTAGAGAGGGGCTTTCTCAGAGGGCTTTTTACAGTTTGTCTATTCCCAATTAGCCGGTTTAGTATACTTAATGAAAGTACTAATTCTTTCATAGGCCGCCCATTCTTAGTATTTGACGTTCAGGTAACAACAGGTAACTTTATTTGGAGTGGAAGCAGAGAGATAACACCAGATGCCAATTGTAGATCCTCTCACACCTGTGGTCACTGCAGCATCTGACTCCACTTTGTCCAAAAGGGATCTATTCCATTCAATTACACATGATCTAGATTAGACTGACAACAAGATACTGCACGGGACATAGCAGAGTTGGTGAAGTTGAGTGGTGATGAGTTTGCTATTTGGATGAATAAAGCAAGTAAAAAGTGTGTTAGATAAAAATTCATTTCAATTCGCTAATCGGGCTAATATGAATCAGGTGAATCGAGTTCTGCTTTTGGAAACTGGGTTAAGAAGGGGTGCACCGTTCCTGGAGGTACTGCAATACCAGGTCAATGCGTGGAGTGGACAGAGCAAGCTCTTTTTCCATCTCCCTGTTCTAAAAATCCATTTAATATATGGTCCCCAGATAGGGGACGTATCAGATATTAAACTGATAAGAACAGATACTACACTTGATCTTAGCCAAAAGGCCGAGAAGCGATAACCAGAATTGGTTTGGGCCTCGAGTGGCACCCTGGCCTATGCCGGACACATCTTAGGGAGAGAGAGCGAGAGGGAGACAAACCCACGCCTACACAAGACATTTTGTCACCCAAGCCAACCCTTGAAAAGGCTGCTTTGCAGAGCAAAAACAAGAAGAATGGTGCGTTTTGCAGCCGCCGCCCACTGCAATGAATCTGAATAACTCCTCCTTTAGGGCGCAAGCAACTCCCCTCCCCCTTGCAGTCTTTCCAATTCACGATACAAAAAGACGGACAGGACAGGTTGCCTGACTTTCCGTCACTGCCACCCTTTGCCATCCTTACCCGTAGAAAGCCCTTTCATCATCCCCAAACCCTAATCTTTTCCCTTTCCTTCCCAGCCCCCAAACCCTGCCCTCTGTACCTTTCTCACCACCCGCTTCCCTTCTCCTGTCATCCCCCTACCACCCGGGAAAAAAAGAGATTGCCCCCTCCTTCCACTAGCCCACCCTCCCACCCAAAGAACAACTTCTTCTGCGCAGCTTGTTTTCTAGGCAGCAGCGCTATTGTGATGTCATCGGGGGGCATTGTGACAAGCCGCCAGTGTTCCGTCTCTTCATGTTGTGCACTGTTCAAACCGAAAATACATCAACAGGCAGGCTACAGAAAAGCTTACTAACAAAGGTTAGAGAGGGGCTTTCTCAGAGGGCTTTTTACAGTTTGTCTATTCCCAATTAGCCGGTTTAGTATACTTAATGAAAGTACTAATTCTTTCATAGGCCGCCCATTCTTAGTATTTGACGTTCAGGTAACAACAGGTAACTTTATTTGGAGTGGAAGCAGAGAGATAACACCAGATGCCAATTGTAGATCCTCTCACACCTGTGGTCACTGCAGCATCTGACTCCACTTTGTCCAAAAGGGATCTATTCCATTCAATTACACATGATCTAGATTAGACTGACAACAAGATACTGCACGGGACATAGCAGAGTTGGTGAAGTTGAGTGGTGATGAGTTTGCTATTTGGATGAATAAAGCAAGTAAAAAGTGTGTTAGATAAAAATTCATTTCAATTCGCTAATCGGGCTAATATGAATCAGGTGAATCGAGTTCTGCTTTTGGAAACTGGGTTAAGAAGGGGTGCACCGTTCCTGGAGGTACTGCAATACCAGGTCAATGCGTGGAGTGGACAGAGCAAGCTCTTTTTCCATCTCCCTGTTCTAAAAATCCATTTAATATATGGTCCCCAGATAGGGGACGTATCAGATATTAAACTGATAAGAACAGATACTACACTTGATCTTAGCCAAAAGGCCGAGAAGCGATAACCAGAATTGGTTTGGGCCTCGAGTGGCACCCTGGCCTATGCCGGACACATCTTAGGGAGAGAGAGCGAGAGGGAGACAAACCCACGCCTACACAAGACATTTTGTCACCCAAGCCAACCCTTGAAAAGGCTGCTTTGCAGAGCAAAAACAAGAAGAATGGTGCGTTTTGCAGCCGCCGCCCACTGCAATGAATCTGAATAACTCCTCCTTTAGGGCGCAAGCAACTCCCCTCCCCCTTGCAGTCTTTCCAATTCACGATACAAAAAGACGGACAGGACAGGTTGCCTGACTTTCCGTCACTGCCACCCTTTGCCATCCTTACCCGTAGAAAGCCCTTTCATCATCCCCAAACCCTAATCTTTTCCCTTTCCTTCCCAGCCCCCAAACCCTGCCCTCTGTACCTTTCTCACCACCCGCTTCCCTTCTCCTGTCATCCCCCTACCACCCGGGAAAAAAAGAGATTGCCCCCTCCTTCCACTAGCCCACCCTCCCACCCAAAGAACAACTTCTTCTGCGCAGCTTGTTTTCTAGGCAGCAGCGCTATTGTGATGTCATCGGGGGGCATTGTGACAAGCCGCCAGTGTTCCGTCTCTTCATGTTGTGCACTGTTCAAACCGAAAATACATCAACAGGCAGGCTACAGAAAAGCTTACTAACAAAGGTTAGAGAGGGGCTTTCTCAGAGGGCTTTTTACAGTTTGTCTATTCCCAATTAGCCGGTTTAGTATACTTAATGAAAGTACTAATTCTTTCATAGGCCGCCCATTCTTAGTATTTGACGTTCAGGTAACAACAGGTAACTTTATTTGGAGTGGAAGCAGAGAGATAACACCAGATGCCAATTGTAGATCCTCTCACACCTGTGGTCACTGCAGCATCTGACTCCACTTTGTCCAAAAGGGATCTATTCCATTCAATTACACATGATCTAGATTAGACTGACAACAAGATACTGCACGGGACATAGCAGAGTTGGTGAAGTTGAGTGGTGATGAGTTTGCTATTTGGATGAATAAAGCAAGTAAAAAGTGTGTTAGATAAAAATTCATTTCAATTCGCTAATCGGGCTAATATGAATCAGGTGAATCGAGTTCTGCTTTTGGAAACTGGGTTAAGAAGGGGTGCACCGTTCCTGGAGGTACTGCAATACCAGGTCAATGCGTGGAGTGGACAGAGCAAGCTCTTTTTCCATCTCCCTGTTCTAAAAATCCATTTAATATATGGTCCCCAGATAGGGGACGTATCAGATATTAAACTGATAAGAACAGATACTACACTTGATCTTAGCCAAAAGGCCGAGAAGCGATAACCAGAATTGGTTTGGGCCTCGAGTGGCACCCTGGCCTATGCCGGACACATCTTAGGGAGAGAGAGCGAGAGGGAGACAAACCCACGCCTACACAAGACATTTTGTCACCCAAGCCAACCCTTGAAAAGGCTGCTTTGCAGAGCAAAAACAAGAAGAATGGTGCGTTTTGCAGCCGCCGCCCACTGCAATGAATCTGAATAACTCCTCCTTTAGGGCGCAAGCAACTCCCCTCCCCCTTGCAGTCTTTCCAATTCACGATACAAAAAGACGGACAGGACAGGTTGCCTGACTTTCCGTCACTGCCACCCTTTGCCATCCTTACCCGTAGAAAGCCCTTTCATCATCCCCAAACCCTAATCTTTTCCCTTTCCTTCCCAGCCCCCAAACCCTGCCCTCTGTACCTTTCTCACCACCCGCTTCCCTTCTCCTGTCATCCCCCTACCACCCGGGAAAAAAAGAGATTGCCCCCTCCTTCCACTAGCCCACCCTCCCACCCAAAGAACAACTTCTTCTGCGCAGCTTGTTTTCTAGGCAGCAGCGCTATTGTGATGTCATCGGGGGGCATTGTGACAAGCCGCCAGTGTTCCGTCTCTTCATGTTGTGCACTGTTCAAACCGAAAATACATCAACAGGCAGGCTACAGAAAAGCTTACTAACAAAGGTTAGAGAGGGGCTTTCTCAGAGGGCTTTTTACAGTTTGTCTATTCCCAATTAGCCGGTTTAGTATACTTAATGAAAGTACTAATTCTTTCATAGGCCGCCCATTCTTAGTATTTGACGTTCAGGTAACAACAGGTAACTTTATTTGGAGTGGAAGCAGAGAGATAACACCAGATGCCAATTGTAGATCCTCTCACACCTGTGGTCACTGCAGCATCTGACTCCACTTTGTCCAAAAGGGATCTATTCCATTCAATTACACATGATCTAGATTAGACTGACAACAAGATACTGCACGGGACATAGCAGAGTTGGTGAAGTTGAGTGGTGATGAGTTTGCTATTTGGATGAATAAAGCAAGTAAAAAGTGTGTTAGATAAAAATTCATTTCAATTCGCTAATCGGGCTAATATGAATCAGGTGAATCGAGTTCTGCTTTTGGAAACTGGGTTAAGAAGGGGTGCACCGTTCCTGGAGGTACTGCAATACCAGGTCAATGCGTGGAGTGGACAGAGCAAGCTCTTTTTCCATCTCCCTGTTCTAAAAATCCATTTAATATATGGTCCCCAGATAGGGGACGTATCAGATATTAAACTGATAAGAACAGATACTACACTTGATCTTAGCCAAAAGGCCGAGAAGCGATAACCAGAATTGGTTTGGGCCTCGAGTGGCACCCTGGCCTATGCCGGACACATCTTAGGGAGAGAGAGCGAGAGGGAGACAAACCCACGCCTACACAAGACATTTTGTCACCCAAGCCAACCCTTGAAAAGGCTGCTTTGCAGAGCAAAAACAAGAAGAATGGTGCGTTTTGCAGCCGCCGCCCACTGCAATGAATCTGAATAACTCCTCCTTTAGGGCGCAAGCAACTCCCCTCCCCCTTGCAGTCTTTCCAATTCACGATACAAAAAGACGGACAGGACAGGTTGCCTGACTTTCCGTCACTGCCACCCTTTGCCATCCTTACCCGTAGAAAGCCCTTTCATCATCCCCAAACCCTAATCTTTTCCCTTTCCTTCCCAGCCCCCAAACCCTGCCCTCTGTACCTTTCTCACCACCCGCTTCCCTTCTCCTGTCATCCCCCTACCACCCGGGAAAAAAAGAGATTGCCCCCTCCTTCCACTAGCCCACCCTCCCACCCAAAGAACAACTTCTTCTGCGCAGCTTGTTTTCTAGGCAGCAGCGCTATTGTGATGTCATCGGGGGGCATTGTGACAAGCCGCCAGTGTTCCGTCTCTTCATGTTGTGCACTGTTCAAACCGAAAATACATCAACAGGCAGGCTACAGAAAAGCTTACTAACAAAGGTTAGAGAGGGGCTTTCTCAGAGGGCTTTTTACAGTTTGTCTATTCCCAATTAGCCAGTTTAGTATACTTAATGAAAGTACTAATTCTTTCATAGGCCGCCCATTCTTAGTATTTGACGTTCAGGTAACAACAGGTAACTTTATTTGGAGTGGAAGCAGAGAGATAACACCAGATGCCAATTGTAGATCCTCTCACACCTGTGGTCACTGCAGCATCTGACTCCACTTTGTCCAAAAGGGATCTATTCCATTCAATTACACATGATCTAGATTAGACTGACAACAAGATACTGCACGGGACATAGCAGAGTTGGTGAAGTTGAGTGGTGATGAGTTTGCTATTTGGATGAATAAAGCAAGTAAAAAGTGTGTTAGATAAAAATTCATTTCAATTCGCTAATCGGGCTAATATGAATCAGGTGAATCGAGTTCTGCTTTTGGAAACTGGGTTAAGAAGGGGTGCACCGTTCCTGGAGGTACTGCAATACCAGGTCAATGCGTGGAGTGGACAGAGCAAGCTCTTTTTCCATCTCCCTGTTCTAAAAATCCATTTAATATATGGTCCCCAGATAGGGGACGTATCAGATATTAAACTGATAAGAACAGATACTACACTTGATCTTAGCCAAAAGGCCAAGAAGCGATAACCAGAATTGGTTTGGGCCTCGAGTGGCACCCTGGCCTATGCCGGACACATCTTAGGGAGAGAGAGCGAGAGGGAGACAAACCCACGCCTACACAAGACATTTTGTCACCCAAGCCAACCCTTGAAAAGGCTGCTTTGCAGAGCAAAAACAAGAAGAATGGTGCGTTTTGCAGCCGCCGCCCACTGCAATGAATCTGAATAACTCCTCCTTTAGGGCGCAAGCAACTCCCCTCCCCCTTGCAGTCTTTCCAATTCACGATACAAAAAGACGGACAGGACAGGTTGCCTGACTTTCCGTCACTGCCACCCTTTGCCATCCTTACCCGTAGAAAGCCCTTTCATCATCCCCAAACCCTAATCTTTTCCCTTTCCTTCCCAGCCCCCAAACCCTGCCCTCTGTACCTTTCTCACCACCCGCTTCCCTTCTCCTGTCATCCCCCTACCACCCGGGAAAAAAAGAGATTGCCCCCTCCTTCCACTAGCCCACCCTCCCACCCAAAGAACAACTTCTTCTGCGCAGCTTGTTTTCTAGGCAGCAGCGCTATTGTGATGTCATCGGGGGGCATTGTGACAAGCCGCCAGTGTTCCGTCTCTTCATGTTGTGCACTGTTCAAACCGAAAATACATCAACAGGCAGGCTACAGAAAAGCTTACTAACAAAGGTTAGAGAGGGGCTTTCTCAGAGGGCTTTTTACAGTTTGTCTATTCCCAATTAGCCGGTTTAGTATACTTAATGAAAGTACTAATTCTTTCATAGGCCGCCCATTCTTAGTATTTGACGTTCAGGTAACAACAGGTAACTTTATTTGGAGTGGAAGCAGAGAGATAACACCAGATGCCAATTGTAGATCCTCTCACACCTGTGGTCACTGCAGCATCTGACTCCACTTTGTCCAAAAGGGATCTATTCCATTCAATTACACATGATCTAGATTAGACTGACAACAAGATACTGCACGGGACATAGCAGAGTTGGTGAAGTTGAGTGGTGATGAGTTTGCTATTTGGATGAATAAAGCAAGTAAAAAGTGTGTTAGATAAAAATTCATTTCAATTCGCTAATCGGGCTAATATGAATCAGGTGAATCGAGTTCTGCTTTTGGAAACTGGGTTAAGAAGGGGTGCACCGTTCCTGGAGGTACTGCAATACCAGGTCAATGCGTGGAGTGGACAGAGCAAGCTCTTTTTCCATCTCCCTGTTCTAAAAATCCATTTAATATATGGTCCCCAGATAGGGGACGTATCAGATATTAAACTGATAAGAACAGATACTACACTTGATCTTAGCCAAAAGGCCGAGAAGCGATAACCAGAATTGGTTTGGGCCTCGAGTGGCACCCTGGCCTATGCCGGACACATCTTAGGGAGAGAGAGCGAGAGGGAGACAAACCCACGCCTACACAAGACATTTTGTCACCCAAGCCAACCCTTGAAAAGGCTGCTTTGCAGAGCAAAAACAAGAAGAATGGTGCGTTTTGCAGCCGCCGCCCACTGCAATGAATCTGAATAACTCCTCCTTTAGGGCGCAAGCAACTCCCCTCCCCCTTGCAGTCTTTCCAATTCACGATACAAAAAGACGGACAGGACAGGTTGCCTGACTTTCCGTCACTGCCACCCTTTGCCATCCTTACCCGTAGAAAGCCCTTTCATCATCCCCAAACCCTAATCTTTTCCCTTTCCTTCCCAGCCCCCAAACCCTGCCCTCTGTACCTTTCTCACCACCCGCTTCCCTTCTCCTGTCATCCCCCTACCACCCGGGAAAAAAAGAGATTGCCCCTCCTTCCACTAGCCCACCCTCCCACCCAAAGAACAACTTCTTCTGCGCAGCTTGTTTTCTAGGCAGCAGCGCTATTGTGATGTCATCGGGGGGCATTGTGACAAGCCGCCAGTGTTCCGTCTCTTCATGTTGTGCACTGTTCAAACCGAAAATACATCAACAGGCAGGCTACAGAAAAGCTTACTAACAAAGGTTAGAGAGGGGCTTTCTCAGAGGGCTTTTTACAGTTTGTCTATTCCCAATTAGCCGGTTTAGTATACTTAATGAAAGTACTAATTCTTTCATAGGCCGCCCATTCTTAGTATTTGACGTTCAGGTAACAACAGGTAACTTTATTTGGAGTGGAAGCAGAGAGATAACACCAGATGCCAATTGTAGATCCTCTCACACCTGTGGTCACTGCAGCATCTGACTCCACTTTGTCCAAAAGGGATCTATTCCATTCAATTACACATGATCTAGATTAGACTGACAACAAGATACTGCACGGGACATAGCAGAGTTGGTGAAGTTGAGTGGTGATGAGTTTGCTATTTGGATGAATAAAGCAAGTAAAAAGTGTGTTAGATAAAAATTCATTTCAATTCGCTAATCGGGCTAATATGAATCAGGTGAATCGAGTTCTGCTTTTGGAAACTGGGTTAAGAAGGGGTGCACCGTTCCTGGAGGTACTGCAATACCAGGTCAATGCGTGGAGTGGACAGAGCAAGCTCTTTTTCCATCTCCCTGTTCTAAAAATCCATTTAATATATGGTCCCCAGATAGGGGACGTATCAGATATTAAACTGATAAGAACAGATACTACACTTGATCTTAGCCAAAAGGCCGAGAAGCGATAACCAGAATTGGTTTGGGCCTCGAGTGGCACCCTGGCCTATGCCGGACACATCTTAGGGAGAGAGAGCGAGAGGGAGACAAACCCACGCCTACACAAGACATTTTGTCACCCAAGCCAACCCTTGAAAAGGCTGCTTTGCAGAGCAAAAACAAGAAGAATGGTGCGTTTTGCAGCCGCCGCCCACTGCAATGAATCTGAATAACTCCTCCTTTAGGGCGCAAGCAACTCCCCTCCCCCTTGCAGTCTTTCCAATTCACGATACAAAAAGACGGACAGGACAGGTTGCCTGACTTTCCGTCACTGCCACCCTTTGCCATCCTTACCCGTAGAAAGCCCTTTCATCATCCCCAAACCCTAATCTTTTCCCTTTCCTTCCCAGCCCCCAAACCCTGCCCTCTGTACCTTTCTCACCACCCGCTTCCCTTCTCCTGTCATCCCCCTACCACCCGGGAAAAAAAGAGATTGCCCCCTCCTTCCACTAGCCCACCCTCCCACCCAAAGAACAACTTCTTCTGCGCAGCTTGTTTTCTAGGCAGCAGCGCTATTGTGATGTCATCGGGGGGCATTGTGACAAGCCGCCAGTGTTCCGTCTCTTCATGTTGTGCACTGTTCAAACCGAAAATACATCAACAGGCAGGCTACAGAAAAGCTTACTAACAAAGGTTAGAGAGGGGCTTTCTCAGAGGGCTTTTTACAGTTTGTCTATTCCCAATTAGCCGGTTTAGTATACTTAATGAAAGTACTAATTCTTTCATAGGCCGCCCATTCTTAGTATTTGACGTTCAGGTAACAACAGGTAACTTTATTTGGAGTGGAAGCAGAGAGATAACACCAGATGCCAATTGTAGATCCTCTCACACCTGTGGTCACTGCAGCATCTGACTCCACTTTGTCCAAAAGGGATCTATTCCATTCAATTACACATGATCTAGATTAGACTGACAACAAGATACTGCACGGGACATAGCAGAGTTGGTGAAGTTGAGTGGTGATGAGTTTGCTATTTGGATGAATAAAGCAAGTAAAAAGTGTGTTAGATAAAAATTCATTTCAATTCGCTAATCGGGCTAATATGAATCAGGTGAATCGAGTTCTGCTTTTGGAAACTGGGTTAAGAAGGGGTGCACCGTTCCTGGAGGTACTGCAATACCAGGTCAATGCGTGGAGTGGACAGAGCAAGCTCTTTTTCCATCTCCCTGTTCTAAAAATCCATTTAATATATGGTCCCCAGATAGGGGACGTATCAGATATTAAACTGATAAGAACAGATACTACACTTGATCTTAGCCAAAAGGCCGAGAAGCGATAACCAGAATTGGTTTGGGCCTCGAGTGGCACCCTGGCCTATGCCGGACACATCTTAGGGAGAGAGAGCGAGAGGGAGACAAACCCACGCCTACACAAGACATTTTGTCACCCAAGCCAACCCTTGAAAAGGCTGCTTTGCAGAGCAAAAACAAGAAGAATGGTGCGTTTTGCAGCCGCCGCCCACTGCAATGAATCTGAATAACTCCTCCTTTAGGGCGCAAGCAACTCCCCTCCCCCTTGCAGTCTTTCCAATTCACGATACAAAAAGACGGACAGGACAGGTTGCCTGACTTTCCGTCACTGCCACCCTTTGCCATCCTTACCCGTAGAAAGCCCTTTCATCATCCCCAAACCCTAATCTTTTCCCTTTCCTTCCCAGCCCCCAAACCCTGCCCTCTGTACCTTTCTCACCACCCGCTTCCCTTCTCCTGTCATCCCCCTACCACCCGGGAAAAAAAGAGATTGCCCCCTCCTTCCACTAGCCCACCCTCCCACCCAAAGAACAACTTCTTCTGCGCAGCTTGTTTTCTAGGCAGCAGCGCTATTGTGATGTCATCGGGGGGCATTGTGACAAGCCGCCAGTGTTCCGTCTCTTCATGTTGTGCACTGTTCAAACCGAAAATACATCAACAGGCAGGCTACAGAAAAGCTTACTAACAAAGGTTAGAGAGGGGCTTTCTCAGAGGGCTTTTTACAGTTTGTCTATTCCCAATTAGCCGGTTTAGTATACTTAATGAAAGTACTAATTCTTTCATAGGCCGCCCATTCTTAGTATTTGACGTTCAGGTAACAACAGGTAACTTTATTTGGAGTGGAAGCAGAGAGATAACACCAGATGCCAATTGTAGATCCTCTCACACCTGTGGTCACTGCAGCATCTGACTCCACTTTGTCCAAAAGGGATCTATTCCATTCAATTACACATGATCTAGATTAGACTGACAACAAGATACTGCACGGGACATAGCAGAGTTGGTGAAGTTGAGTGGTGATGAGTTTGCTATTTGGATGAATAAAGCAAGTAAAAAGTGTGTTAGATAAAAATTCATTTCAATTCGCTAATCGGGCTAATATGAATCAGGTGAATCGAGTTCTGCTTTTGGAAACTGGGTTAAGAAGGGGTGCACCGTTCCTGGAGGTACTGCAATACCAGGTCAATGCGTGGAGTGGACAGAGCAAGCTCTTTTTCCATCTCCCTGTTCTAAAAATCCATTTAATATATGGTCCCCAGATAGGGGACGTATCAGATATTAAACTGATAAGAACAGATACTACACTTGATCTTAGCCAAAAGGCCGAGAAGCGATAACCAGAATTGGTTTGGGCCTCGAGTGGCACCCTGGCCTATGCCGGACACATCTTAGGGAGAGAGAGCGAGAGGGAGACAAACCCACGCCTACACAAGACATTTTGTCACCCAAGCCAACCCTTGAAAAGGCTGCTTTGCAGAGCAAAAACAAGAAGAATGGTGCGTTTTGCAGCCGCCGCCCACTGCAATGAATCTGAATAACTCCTCCTTTAGGGCGCAAGCAACTCCCCTCCCCCTTGCAGTCTTTCCAATTCACGATACAAAAAGACGGACAGGACAGGTTGCCTGACTTTCCGTCACTGCCACCCTTTGCCATCCTTACCCGTAGAAAGCCCTTTCATCATCCCCAAACCCTAATCTTTTCCCTTTCCTTCCCAGCCCCCAAACCCTGCCCTCTGTACCTTTCTCACCACCCGCTTCCCTTCTCCTGTCATCCCCCTACCACCCGGGAAAAAAAGAGATTGCCCCCTCCTTCCACTAGCCCACCCTCCCACCCAAAGAACAACTTCTTCTGCGCAGCTTGTTTTCTAGGCAGCAGCGCTATTGTGATGTCATCGGGGGGCATTGTGACAAGCCGCCAGTGTTCCGTCTCTTCATGTTGTGCACTGTTCAAACCGAAAATACATCAACAGGCAGGCTACAGAAAAGCTTACTAACAAAGGTTAGAGAGGGGCTTTCTCAGAGGGCTTTTTACAGTTTGTCTATTCCCAATTAGCCGGTTTAGTATACTTAATGAAAGTACTAATTCTTTCATAGGCCGCCCATTCTTAGTATTTGACGTTCAGGTAACAACAGGTAACTTTATTTGGAGTGGAAGCAGAGAGATAACACCAGATGCCAATTGTAGATCCTCTCACACCTGTGGTCACTGCAGCATCTGACTCCACTTTGTCCAAAAGGGATCTATTCCATTCAATTACACATGATCTAGATTAGACTGACAACAAGATACTGCACGGGACATAGCAGAGTTGGTGAAGTTGAGTGGTGATGAGTTTGCTATTTGGATGAATAAAGCAAGTAAAAAGTGTGTTAGATAAAAATTCATTTCAATTCGCTAATCGGGCTAATATGAATCAGGTGAATCGAGTTCTGCTTTTGGAAACTGGGTTAAGAAGGGGTGCACCGTTCCTGGAGGTACTGCAATACCAGGTCAATGCGTGGAGTGGACAGAGCAAGCTCTTTTTCCATCTCCCTGTTCTAAAAATCCATTTAATATATGGTCCCCAGATAGGGGACGTATCAGATATTAAACTGATAAGAACAGATACTACACTTGATCTTAGCCAAAAGGCCGAGAAGCGATAACCAGAATTGGTTTGGGCCTCGAGTGGCACCCTGGCCTATGCCGGACACATCTTAGGGAGAGAGAGCGAGAGGGAGACAAACCCACGCCTACACAAGACATTTTGTCACCCAAGCCAACCCTTGAAAAGGCTGCTTTGCAGAGCAAAAACAAGAAGAATGGTGCGTTTTGCAGCCGCCGCCCACTGCAATGAATCTGAATAACTCCTCCTTTAGGGCGCAAGCAACTCCCCTCCCCCTTGCAGTCTTTCCAATTCACGATACAAAAAGACGGACAGGACAGGTTGCCTGACTTTCCGTCACTGCCACCCTTTGCCATCCTTACCCGTAGAAAGCCCTTTCATCATCCCCAAACCCTAATCTTTTCCCTTTCCTTCCCAGCCCCCAAACCCTGCCCTCTGTACCTTTCTCACCACCCGCTTCCCTTCTCCTGTCATCCCCCTACCACCCGGGAAAAAAAGAGATTGCCCCCTCCTTCCACTAGCCCACCCTCCCACCCAAAGAACAACTTCTTCTGCGCAGCTTGTTTTCTAGGCAGCAGCGCTATTGTGATGTCATCGGGGGGCATTGTGACAAGCCGCCAGTGTTCCGTCTCTTCATGTTGTGCACTGTTCAAACCGAAAATACATCAACAGGCAGGCTACAGAAAAGCTTACTAACAAAGGTTAGAGAGGGGCTTTCTCAGAGGGCTTTTTACAGTTTGTCTATTCCCAATTAGCCGGTTTAGTATACTTAATGAAAGTACTAATTCTTTCATAGGCCGCCCATTCTTAGTATTTGACGTTCAGGTAACAACAGGTAACTTTATTTGGAGTGGAAGCAGAGAGATAACACCAGATGCCAATTGTAGATCCTCTACACACCTGTGGTCACTGCAGCATCTGACTCCACTTTGTCCAAAAGGGATCTATTCCATTCAATTACACATGATCTAGATTAGACTGACAACAAGATACTGCACGGGACATAGCAGAGTTGGTGAAGTTGAGTGGTGATGAGTTTGCTATTTGGATGAATAAAGCAAGTAAAAAGTGTGTTAGATAAAAATTCATTTCAATTCGCTAATCGGGCTAATATGAATCAGGTGAATCGAGTTCTGCTTTTGGAAACTGGGTTAAGAAGGGGTGCACCGTTCCTGGAGGTACTGCAATACCAGGTCAATGCGTGGAGTGGACAGAGCAAGCTCTTTTTCCATCTCCCTGTTCTAAAAATCCATTTAATATATGGTCCCCAGATAGGGGACGTATCAGATATTAAACTGATAAGAACAGATACTACACTTGATCTTAGCCAAAAGGCCGAGAAGCGATAACCAGAATTGGTTTGGGCCTCGAGTGGCACCCTGGCCTATGCCGGACACATCTTAGGGAGAGAGAGCGAGAGGGAGACAAACCCACGCCTACACAAGACATTTTGTCACCCAAGCCAACCCTTGAAAAGGCTGCTTTGCAGAGCAAAAACAAGAAGAATGGTGCGTTTTGCAGCCGCCGCCCACTGCAATGAATCTGAATAACTCCTCCTTTAGGGCGCAAGCAACTCCCCTCCCCCTTGCAGTCTTTCCAATTCACGATACAAAAAGACGGACAGGACAGGTTGCCTGACTTTCCGTCACTGCCACCCTTTGCCATCCTTACCCGTAGAAAGCCCTTTCATCATCCCCAAACCCTAATCTTTTCCCTTTCCTTCCCAGCCCCCAAACCCTGCCCTCTGTACCTTTCTCACCACCCGCTTCCCTTCTCCTGTCATCCCCCTACCACCCGGGAAAAAAAGAGATTGCCCCCTCCTTCCACTAGCCCACCCTCCCACCCAAAGAACAACTTCTTCTGCGCAGCTTGTTTTCTAGGCAGCAGCGCTATTGTGATGTCATCGGGGGGCATTGTGACAAGCCGCCAGTGTTCCGTCTCTTCATGTTGTGCACTGTTCAAACCGAAAATACATCAACAGGCAGGCTACAGAAAAGCTTACTAACAAAGGTTAGAGAGGGGCTTTCTCAGAGGGCTTTTTACAGTTTGTCTATTCCCAATTAGCCGGTTTAGTATACTTAATGAAAGTACTAATTCTTTCATAGGCCGCCCATTCTTAGTATTTGACGTTCAGGTAACAACAGGTAACTTTATTTGGAGTGGAAGCAGAGAGATAACACCAGATGCCAATTGTAGATCCTCTCACACCTGTGGTCACTGCAGCATCTGACTCCACTTTGTCCAAAAGGGATCTATTCCATTCAATTACACATGATCTAGATTAGACTGACAACAAGATACTGCACGGGACATAGCAGAGTTGGTGAAGTTGAGTGGTGATGAGTTTGCTATTTGGATGAATAAAGCAAGTAAAAAGTGTGTTAGATAAAAATTCATTTCAATTCGCTAATCGGGCTAATATGAATCAGGTGAATCGAGTTCTGCTTTTGGAAACTGGGTTAAGAAGGGGTGCACCGTTCCTGGAGGTACTGCAATACCAGGTCAATGCGTGGAGTGGACAGAGCAAGCTCTTTTTCCATCTCCCTGTTCTAAAAATCCATTTAATATATGGTCCCCAGATAGGGGACGTATCAGATATTAAACTGATAAGAACAGATACTACACTTGATCTTAGCCAAAAGGCCGAGAAGCGATAACCAGAATTGGTTTGGGCCTCGAGTGGCACCCTGGCCTATGCCGGACACATCTTAGGGAGAGAGAGCGAGAGGGAGACAAACCCACGCCTACACAAGACATTTTGTCACCCAAGCCAACCCTTGAAAAGGCTGCTTTGCAGAGCAAAAACAAGAAGAATGGTGCGTTTTGCAGCCGCCGCCCACTGCAATGAATCTGAATAACTCCTCCTTTAGGGCGCAAGCAACTCCCCTCCCCCTTGCAGTCTTTCCAATTCACGATACAAAAAGACGGACAGGACAGGTTGCCTGACTTTCCGTCACTGCCACCCTTTGCCATCCTTACCCGTAGAAAGCCCTTTCATCATCCCCAAACCCTAATCTTTTCCCTTTCCTTCCCAGCCCCCAAACCCTGCCCTCTGTACCTTTCTCACCACCCGCTTCCCTTCTCCTGTCATCCCCCTACCACCCGGGAAAAAAAGAGATTGCCCCCTCCTTCCACTAGCCCACCCTCCCACCCAAAGAACAACTTCTTCTGCGCAGCTTGTTTTCTAGGCAGCAGCGCTATTGTGATGTCATCGGGGGGCATTGTGACAAGCCGCCAGTGTTCCGTCTCTTCATGTTGTGCACTGTTCAAACCGAAAATACATCAACAGGCAGACTACAGAAAAGCTTACTAACAAAGGTTAGAGAGGGGCTTTCTCAGAGGGCTTTTTACAGTTTGTCTATTCCCAATTAGCCGGTTTAGTATACTTAATGAAAGTACTAATTCTTTCATAGGCCGCCCATTCTTAGTATTTGACGTTCAGGTAACAACAGGTAACTTTATTTGGAGTGGAAGCAGAGAGATAACACCAGATGCCAATTGTAGATCCTCTCACACCTGTGGTCACTGCAGCATCTGACTCCACTTTGTCCAAAAGGGATCTATTCCATTCAATTACACATGATCTAGATTAGACTGACAACAAGATACTGCACGGGACATAGCAGAGTTGGTGAAGTTGAGTGGTGATGAGTTTGCTATTTGGATGAATAAAGCAAGTAAAAAGTGTGTTAGATAAAAATTCATTTCAATTCGCTAATCGGGCTAATATGAATCAGGTGAATCGAGTTCTGCTTTTGGAAACTGGGTTAAGAAGGGGTGCACCGTTCCTGGAGGTACTGCAATACCAGGTCAATGCGTGGAGTGGACAGAGCAAGCTCTTTTTCCATCTCCCTGTTCTAAAAATCCATTTAATATATGGTCCCCAGATAGGGGACGTATCAGATATTAAACTGATAAGAACAGATACTACACTTGATCTTAGCCAAAAGGCCGAGAAGCGATAACCAGAATTGGTTTGGGCCTCGAGTGGCACCCTGGCCTATGCCGGACACATCTTAGGGAGAGAGAGCGAGAGGGAGACAAACCCACGCCTACACAAGACATTTTGTCACCCAAGCCAACCCTTGAAAAGGCTGCTTTGCAGAGCAAAAACAAGAAGAATGGTGCGTTTTGCAGCCGCCGCCCACTGCAATGAATCTGAATAACTCCTCCTTTAGGGCGCAAGCAACTCCCCTCCCCCTTGCAGTCTTTCCAATTCACGATACAAAAAGACGGACAGGACAGGTTGCCTGACTTTCCGTCACTGCCACCCTTTGCCATCCTTACCCGTAGAAAGCCCTTTCATCATCCCCAAACCCTAATCTTTTCCCTTTCCTTCCCAGCCTCCAAACCCTGCCCTCTGTACCTTTCTCACCACCCGCTTCCCTTCTCCTGTCATCCCCCTACCACCCGGGAAAAAAAGAGATTGCCCCCTCCTTCCACTAGCCCACCCTCCCACCCAAAGAACAACTTCTTCTGCGCAGCTTGTTTTCTAGGCAGCAGCGCTATTGTGATGTCATCGGGGGGCATTGTGACAAGCCGCCAGTGTTCCGTCTCTTCATGTTGTGCACTGTTCAAACCGAAAATACATCAACAGGCAGGCTACAGAAAAGCTTACTAACAAAGGTTAGAGAGGGGCTTTCTCAGAGGGCTTTTTACAGTTTGTCTATTCCCAATTAGCCGGTTTAGTATACTTAATGAAAGTACTAATTCTTTCATAGGCCGCCCATTCTTAGTATTTGACGTTCAGGTAACAACAGGTAACTTTATTTGGAGTGGAAGCAGAGAGATAACACCAGATGCCAATTGTAGATCCTCTCACACCTGTGGTCACTGCAGCATCTGACTCCACTTTGTCCAAAAGGGATCTATTCCATTCAATTACACATGATCTAGATTAGACTGACAACAAGATACTGCACGGGACATAGCAGAGTTGGTGAAGTTGAGTGGTGATGAGTTTGCTATTTGGATGAATAAAGCAAGTAAAAAGTGTGTTAGATAAAAATTCATTTCAATTCGCTAATCGGGCTAATATGAATCAGGTGAATCGAGTTCTGCTTTTGGAAACTGGGTTAAGAAGGGGTGCACCGTTCCTGGAGGTACTGCAATACCAGGTCAATGCGTGGAGTGGACAGAGCAAGCTCTTTTTCCATCTCCCTGTTCTAAAAATCCATTTAATATATGGTCCCCAGATAGGGGACGTATCAGATATTAAACTGATAAGAACAGATACTACACTTGATCTTAGCCAAAAGGCCGAGAAGCGATAACCAGAATTGGTTTGGGCCTCGAGTGGCACCCTGGCCTATGCCGGACACATCTTAGGGAGAGAGAGCGAGAGGGAGACAAACCCACGCCTACACAAGACATTTTGTCACCCAAGCCAACCCTTGAAAAGGCTGCTTTGCAGAGCAAAAACAAGAAGAATGGTGCGTTTTGCAGCCGCCGCCCACTGCAATGAATCTGAATAACTCCTCCTTTAGGGCGCAAGCAACTCCCCTCCCCCTTGCAGTCTTTCCAATTCACGATACAAAAAGACGGACAGGACAGGTTGCCTGACTTTCCGTCACTGCCACCCTTTGCCATCCTTACCCGTAGAAAGCCCTTTCATCATCCCCAAACCCTAATCTTTTCCCTTTCCTTCCCAGCCCCCAAACCCTGCCCTCTGTACCTTTCTCACCACCCGCTTCCCTTCTCCTGTCATCCCCCTACCACCCGGGAAAAAAAGAGATTGCCCCCTCCTTCCACTAGCCCACCCTCCCACCCAAAGAACAACTTCTTCTGCGCAGCTTGTTTTCTAGGCAGCAGCACTATTGTGATGTCATCGGGGGGCATTGTGACAAGCCGCCAGTGTTCCGTCTCTTCATGTTGTGCACTGTTCAAACCGAAAATACATCAACAGGCAGGCTACAGAAAAGCTTACTAACAAAGGTTAGAGAGGGGCTTTCTCAGAGGGCTTTTTACAGTTTGTCTATTCCCAATTAGCCGGTTTAGTATACTTAATGAAAGTACTAATTCTTTCATAGGCCGCCCATTCTTAGTATTTGACGTTCAGGTAACAACAGGTAACTTTATTTGGAGTGGAAGCAGAGAGATAACACCAGATGCCAATTGTAGATCCTCTCACACCTGTGGTCACTGCAGCATCTGACTCCACTTTGTCCAAAAGGGATCTATTCCATTCAATTACACATGATCTAGATTAGACTGACAACAAGATACTGCACGGGACATAGCAGAGTTGGTGAAGTTGAGTGGTGATGAGTTTGCTATTTGGATGAATAAAGCAAGTAAAAAGTGTGTTAGATAAAAATTCATTTCAATTCGCTAATCGGGCTAATATGAATCAGGTGAATCGAGTTCTGCTTTTGGAAACTGGGTTAAGAAGGGGTGCACCGTTCCTGGAGGTACTGCAATACCAGGTCAATGCGTGGAGTGGACAGAGCAAGCTCTTTTTCCATCTCCCTGTTCTAAAAATCCATTTAATATATGGTCCCCAGATAGGGGACGTATCAGATATTAAACTGATAAGAACAGATACTACACTTGATCTTAGCCAAAAGGCCGAGAAGCGATAACCAGAATTGGTTTGGGCCTCGAGTGGCACCCTGGCCTATGCCGGACACATCTTAGGGAGAGAGAGCGAGAGGGAGACAAACCCACGCCTACACAAGACATTTTGTCACCCAAGCCAACCCTTGAAAAGGCTGCTTTGCAGAGCAAAAACAAGAAGAATGGTGCGTTTTGCAGCCGCCGCCCACTGCAATGAATCTGAATAACTCCTCCTTTAGGGCGCAAGCAACTCCCCTCCCCCTTGCAGTCTTTCCAATTCACGATACAAAAAGACGGACAGGACAGGTTGCCTGACTTTCCGTCACTGCCACCCTTTGCCATCCTTACCCGTAGAAAGCCCTTTCATCATCCCCAAACCCTAATCTTTTCCCTTTCCTTCCCAGCCCCCAAACCCTGCCCTCTGTACCTTTCTCACCACCCGCTTCCCTTCTCCTGTCATCCCCCTACCACCCGAGAAAAAAAGAGATTGCCCCCTCCTTCCACTAGCCCACCCTCCCACCCAAAGAACAACTTCTTCTGCGCAGCTTGTTTTCTAGGCAGCAGCGCTATTGTGATGTCATCGGGGGGCATTGTGACAAGCCGCCAGTGTTCCGTCTCTTCATGTTGTGCACTGTTCAAACCGAAAATACATCAACAGGCAGGCTACAGAAAAGCTTACTAACAAAGGTTAGAGAGGGGCTTTCTCAGAGGGCTTTTTACAGTTTGTCTATTCCCAATTAGCCGGTTTAGTATACTTAATGAAAGTACTAATTCTTTCATAGGCCGCCCATTCTTAGTATTTGACGTTCAGGTAACAACAGGTAACTTTATTTGGAGTGGAAGCAGAGAGATAACACCAGATGCCAATTGTAGATCCTCTCACACCTGTGGTCACTGCAGCATCTGACTCCACTTTGTCCAAAAGGGATCTATTCCATTCAATTACACATGATCTAGATTAGACTGACAACAAGATACTGCACGGGACATAGCAGAGTTGGTGAAGTTGAGTGGTGATGAGTTTGCTATTTGGATGAATAAAGCAAGTAAAAAGTGTGTTAGATAAAAATTCATTTCAATTCGCTAATCGGGCTAATATGAATCAGGTGAATCGAGTTCTGCTTTTGGAAACTGGGTTAAGAAGGGGTGCACCGTTCCTGGAGGTACTGCAATACCAGGTCAATGCGTGGAGTGGACAGAGCAAGCTCTTTTTCCATCTCCCTGTTCTAAAAATCCATTTAATATATGGTCCCCAGATAGGGGACGTATCAGATATTAAACTGATAAGAACAGATACTACACTTGATCTTAGCCAAAAGGCCGAGAAGCGATAACCAGAATTGGTTTGGGCCTCGAGTGGCACCCTGGCCTATGCCGGACACATCTTAGGGAGAGAGAGCGAGAGGGAGACAAACCCACGCCTACACAAGACATTTTGTCACCCAAGCCAACCCTTGAAAAGGCTGCTTTGCAGAGCAAAAACAAGAAGAATGGTGCGTTTTGCAGCCGCCGCCCACTGCAATGAATCTGAATAACTCCTCCTTTAGGGCGCAAGCAACTCCCCTCCCCCTTGCAGTCTTTCCAATTCACGATACAAAAAGACGGACAGGACAGGTTGCCTGACTTTCCGTCACTGCCACCCTTTGCCATCCTTACCCGTAGAAAGCCCTTTCATCATCCCCAAACCCTAATCTTTTCCCTTTCCTTCCCAGCCCCCAAACCCTGCCCTCTGTACCTTTCTCACCACCCGCTTCCCTTCTCCTGTCATCCCCCTACCACCCGGGAAAAAAAGAGATTGCCCCCTCCTTCCACTAGCCCACCCTCCCACCCAAAGAACAACTTCTTCTGCGCAGCTTGTTTTCTAGGCAGCAGCGCTATTGTGATGTCATCGGGGGGCATTGTGACAAGCCGCCAGTGTTCCGTCTCTTCATGTTGTGCACTGTTCAAACCGAAAATACATCAACAGGCAGGCTACAGAAAAGCTTACTAACAAAGGTTAGAGAGGGGCTTTCTCAGAGGGCTTTTTACAGTTTGTCTATTCCCAATTAGCCGGTTTAGTATACTTAATGAAAGTACTAATTCTTTCATAGGCCGCCCATTCTTAGTATTTGACGTTCAGGTAACAACAGGTAACTTTATTTGGAGTGGAAGCAGAGAGATAACACCAGATGCCAATTGTAGATCCTCTCACACCTGTGGTCACTGCAGCATCTGACTCCACTTTGTCCAAAAGGGATCTATTCCATTCAATTACACATGATCTAGATTAGACTGACAACAAGATACTGCACGGGACATAGCAGAGTTGGTGAAGTTGAGTGGTGATGAGTTTGCTATTTGGATGAATAAAGCAAGTAAAAAGTGTGTTAGATAAAAATTCATTTCAATTCGCTAATCGGGCTAATATGAATCAGGTGAATCGAGTTCTGCTTTTGGAAACTGGGTTAAGAAGGGGTGCACCGTTCCTGGAGGTACTGCAATACCAGGTCAATGCGTGGAGTGGACAGAGCAAGCTCTTTTTCCATCTCCCTGTTCTAAAAATCCATTTAATATATGGTCCCCAGATAGGGGACGTATCAGATATTAAACTGATAAGAACAGATACTACACTTGATCTTAGCCAAAAGGCCGAGAAGCGATAACCAGAATTGGTTTGGGCCTCGAGTGGCACCCTGGCCTATGCCGGACACATCTTAGGGAGAGAGAGCGAGAGGGAGACAAACCCACGCCTACACAAGACATTTTGTCACCCAAGCCAACCCTTGAAAAGGCTGCTTTGCAGAGCAAAAACAAGAAGAATGGTGCGTTTTGCAGCCGCCGCCCACTGCAATGAATCTGAATAACTCCTCCTTTAGGGCGCAAGCAACTCCCCTCCCCCTTGCAGTCTTTCCAATTCACGATACAAAAAGACGGACAGGACAGGTTGCCTGACTTTCCGTCACTGCCACCCTTTGCCATCCTTACCCGTAGAAAGCCCTTTCATCATCCCCAAACCCTAATCTTTTCCCTTTCCTTCCCAGCCCCCAAACCCTGCCCTCTGTACCTTTCTCACCACCCGCTTCCCTTCTCCTGTCATCCCCCTACCACCCGGGAAAAAAAGAGATTGCCCCCTCCTTCCACTAGCCCACCCTCCCACCCAAAGAACAACTTCTTCTGCGCAGCTTGTTTTCTAGGCAGCAGCGCTATTGTGATGTCATCGGGGGGGCATTGTGACAAGCCGCCAGTGTTCCGTCTCTTCATGTTGTGCACTGTTCAAACCGAAAATACATCAACAGGCAGGCTACAGAAAAGCTTACTAACAAAGGTTAGAGAGGGGCTTTCTCAGAGGGCTTTTTACAGTTTGTCTATTCCCAATTAGCCGGTTTAGTATACTTAATGAAAGTACTAATTCTTTCATAGGCCGCCCATTCTTAGTATTTGACGTTCAGGTAACAACAGGTAACTTTATTTGGAGTGGAAGCAGAGAGATAACACCAGATGCCAATTGTAGATCCTCTCACACCTGTGGTCACTGCAGCATCTGACTCCACTTTGTCCAAAAGGGATCTATTCCATTCAATTACACATGATCTAGATTAGACTGACAACAAGATACTGCACGGGACATAGCAGAGTTGGTGAAGTTGAGTGGTGATGAGTTTGCTATTTGGATGAATAAAGCAAGTAAAAAGTGTGTTAGATAAAAATTCATTTCAATTCGCTAATCGGGCTAATATGAATCAGGTGAATCGAGTTCTGCTTTTGGAAACTGGGTTAAGAAGGGGTGCACCGTTCCTGGAGGTACTGCAATACCAGGTCAATGCGTGGAGTGGACAGAGCAAGCTCTTTTTCCATCTCCCTGTTCTAAAAATCCATTTAATATATGGTCCCCAGATAGGGGACGTATCAGATATTAAACTGATAAGAACAGATACTACACTTGATCTTAGCCAAAAGGCCGAGAAGCGATAACCAGAATTGGTTTGGGCCTCGAGTGGCACCCTGGCCTATGCCGGACACATCTTAGGGAGAGAGAGCGAGAGGGAGACAAACCCACGCCTACACAAGACATTTTGTCACCCAAGCCAACCCTTGAAAAGGCTGCTTTGCAGAGCAAAAACAAGAAGAATGGTGCGTTTTGCAGCCGCCGCCCACTGCAATGAATCTGAATAACTCCTCCTTTAGGGCGCAAGCAACTCCCCTCCCCCTTGCAGTCTTTCCAATTCACGATACAAAAAGACGGACAGGACAGGTTGCCTGACTTTCCGTCACTGCCACCCTTTGCCATCCTTACCCGTAGAAAGCCCTTTCATCATCCCCAAACCCTAATCTTTTCCCTTTCCTTCCCAGCCCCCAAACCCTGCCCTCTGTACCTTTCTCACCACCCGCTTCCCTTCTCCTGTCATCCCCCTACCACCCGGGAAAAAAAGAGATTGCCCCCTCCTTCCACTAGCCCACCCTCCCACCCAAAGAACAACTTCTTCTGCGCAGCTTGTTTTCTAGGCAGCAGCGCTATTGTGATGTCATCGGGGGGCATTGTGACAAGCCGCCAGTGTTCCGTCTCTTCATGTTGTGCACTGTTCAAACCGAAAATACATCAACAGGCAGGCTACAGAAAAGCTTACTAACAAAGGTTAGAGAGGGGCTTTCTCAGAGGGCTTTTTACAGTTTGTCTATTCCCAATTAGCCGGTTTAGTATACTTAATGAAAGTACTAATTCTTTCATAGGCCGCCCATTCTTAGTATTTGACGTTCAGGTAACAACAGGTAACTTTATTTGGAGTGGAAGCAGAGAGATAACACCAGATGCCAATTGTAGATCCTCTCACACCTGTGGTCACTGCAGCATCTGACTCCACTTTGTCCAAAAGGGATCTATTCCATTCAATTACACATGATCTAGATTAGACTGACAACAAGATACTGCACGGGACATAGCAGAGTTGGTGAAGTTGAGTGGTGATGAGTTTGCTATTTGGATGAATAAAGCAAGTAAAAAGTGTGTTAGATAAAAATTCATTTCAATTCGCTAATCGGGCTAATATGAATCAGGTGAATCGAGTTCTGCTTTTGGAAACTGGGTTAAGAAGGGGTGCACCGTTCCTGGAGGTACTGCAATACCAGGTCAATGCGTGGAGTGGACAGAGCAAGCTCTTTTTCCATCTCCCTGTTCTAAAAATCCATTTAATATATGGTCCCCAGATAGGGGACGTATCAGATATTAAACTGATAAGAACAGATACTACACTTGATCTTAGCCAAAAGGCCGAGAAGCGATAACCAGAATTGGTTTGGGCCTCGAGTGGCACCCTGGCCTATGCCGGACACATCTTAGGGAGAGAGAGCGAGAGGGAGACAAACCCACGCCTACACAAGACATTTTGTCACCCAAGCCAACCCTTGAAAAGGCTGCTTTGCAGAGCAAAAACAAGAAGAATGGTGCGTTTTGCAGCCGCCGCCCACTGCAATGAATCTGAATAACTCCTCCTTTAGGGCGCAAGCAACTCCCCTCCCCCTTGCAGTCTTTCCAATTCACGATACAAAAAGACGGACAGGACAGGTTGCCTGACTTTCCGTCACTGCCACCCTTTGCCATCCTTACCCGTAGAAAGCCCTTTCATCATCCCCAAACCCTAATCTTTTCCCTTTCCTTCCCAGCCCCCAAACCCTGCCCTCTGTACCTTTCTCACCACCCGCTTCCCTTCTCCTGTCATCCCCCTACCACCCGGGAAAAAAAGAGATTGCCCCCTCCTTCCACTAGCCCACCCTCCCACCCAAAGAACAACTTCTTCTGCGCAGCTTGTTTTCTAGGCAGCAGCGCTATTGTGATGTCATCGGGGGGCATTGTGACAAGCCGCCAGTGTTCCGTCTCTTCATGTTGTGCACTGTTCAAACCGAAAATACATCAACAGGCAGGCTACAGAAAAGCTTACTAACAAAGGTTAGAGAGGGGCTTTCTCAGAGGGCTTTTTACAGTTTGTCTATTCCCAATTAGCCGGTTTAGTATACTTAATGAAAGTACTAATTCTTTCATAGGCCGCCCATTCTTAGTATTTGACGTTCAGGTAACAACAGGTAACTTTATTTGGAGTGGAAGCAGAGAGATAACACCAGATGCCAATTGTAGATCCTCTCACACCTGTGGTCACTGCAGCATCTGACTCCACTTTGTCCAAAAGGGATCTATTCCATTCAATTACACATGATCTAGATTAGACTGACAACAAGATACTGCACGGGACATAGCAGAGTTGGTGAAGTTGAGTGGTGATGAGTTTGCTATTTGGATGAATAAAGCAAGTAAAAAGTGTGTTAGATAAAAATTCATTTCAATTCGCTAATCGGGCTAATATGAATCAGGTGAATCGAGTTCTGCTTTTGGAAACTGGGTTAAGAAGGGGTGCACCGTTCCTGGAGGTACTGCAATACCAGGTCAATGCGTGGAGTGGACAGAGCAAGCTCTTTTTCCATCTCCCTGTTCTAAAAATCCATTTAATATATGGTCCCCAGATAGGGGACGTATCAGATATTAAACTGATAAGAACAGATACTACACTTGATCTTAGCCAAAAGGCCGAGAAGCGATAACCAGAATTGGTTTGGGCCTCGAGTGGCACCCTGGCCTATGCCGGACACATCTTAGGGAGAGAGAGCGAGAGGGAGACAAACCCACGCCTACACAAGACATTTTGTCACCCAAGCCAACCCTTGAAAAGGCTGCTTTGCAGAGCAAAAACAAGAAGAATGGTGCGTTTTGCAGCCGCCGCCCACTGCAATGAATCTGAATAACTCCTCCTTTAGGGCGCAAGCAACTCCCCTCCCCCTTGCAGTCTTTCCAATTCACGATACAAAAAGACGGACAGGACAGGTTGCCTGACTTTCCGTCACTGCCACCCTTTGCCATCCTTACCCGTAGAAAGCCCTTTCATCATCCCCAAACCCTAATCTTTTCCCTTTCCTTCCCAGCCCCCAAACCCTGCCCTCTGTACCTTTCTCACCACCCGCTTCCCTTCTCCTGTCATCCCCCTACCACCCGGGAAAAAAAGAGATTGCCCCCTCCTTCCACTAGCCCACCCTCCCACCCAAAGAACAACTTCTTCTGCGCAGCTTGTTTTCTAGGCAGCAGCGCTATTGTGATGTCATCGGGGGGCATTGTGACAAGCCGCCAGTGTTCCGTCTCTTCATGTTGTGCACTGTTCAAACCGAAAATACATCAACAGGCAGGCTACAGAAAAGCTTACTAACAAAGGTTAGAGAGGGGCTTTCTCAGAGGGCTTTTTACAGTTTGTCTATTCCCAATTAGCCGGTTTAGTATACTTAATGAAAGTACTAATTCTTTCATAGGCCGCCCATTCTTAGTATTTGACGTTCAGGTAACAACAGGTAACTTTATTTGGAGTGGAAGCAGAGAGATAACACCAGATGCCAATTGTAGATCCTCTCACACCTGTGGTCACTGCAGCATCTGACTCCACTTTGTCCAAAAGGGATCTATTCCATTCAATTACACATGATCTAGATTAGACTGACAACAAGATACTGCACGGGACATAGCAGAGTTGGTGAAGTTGAGTGGTGATGAGTTTGCTATTTGGATGAATAAAGCAAGTAAAAAGTGTGTTAGATAAAAATTCATTTCAATTCGCTAATCGGGCTAATATGAATCAGGTGAATCGAGTTCTGCTTTTGGAAACTGGGTTAAGAAGGGGTGCACCGTTCCTGGAGGTACTGCAATACCAGGTCAATGCGTGGAGTGGACAGAGCAAGCTCTTTTTCCATCTCCCTGTTCTAAAAATCCATTTAATATATGGTCCCCAGATAGGGGACGTATCAGATATTAAACTGATAAGAACAGATACTACACTTGATCTTAGCCAAAAGGCCGAGAAGCGATAACCAGAATTGGTTTGGGCCTCGAGTGGCACCCTGGCCTATGCCGGACACATCTTAGGGAGAGAGAGCGAGAGGGAGACAAACCCACGCCTACACAAGACATTTTGTCACCCAAGCCAACCCTTGAAAAGGCTGCTTTGCAGAGCAAAAACAAGAAGAATGGTGCGTTTTGCAGCCGCCGCCCACTGCAATGAATCTGAATAACTCCTCCTTTAGGGCGCAAGCAACTCCCCTCCCCCTTGCAGTCTTTCCAATTCACGATACAAAAAGACGGACAGGACAGGTTGCCTGACTTTCCGTCACTGCCACCCTTTGCCATCCTTACCCGTAGAAAGCCCTTTCATCATCCCCAAACCCTAATCTTTTCCCTTTCCTTCCCAGCCCCCAAACCCTGCCCTCTGTACCTTTCTCACCACCCGCTTCCCTTCTCCTGTCATCCCCCTACCACCCGGGAAAAAAAGAGATTGCCCCCTCCTTCCACTAGCCCACCCTCCCACCCAAAGAACAACTTCTTCTGCGCAGCTTGTTTTCTAGGCAGCAGCGCTATTGTGATGTCATCGGGGGGCATTGTGACAAGCCGCCAGTGTTCCGTCTCTTCATGTTGTGCACTGTTCAAACCGAAAATACATCAACAGGCAGGCTACAGAAAAGCTTACTAACAAAGGTTAGAGAGGGGCTTTCTCAGAGGGCTTTTTACAGTTTGTCTATTCCCAATTAGCCGGTTTAGTATACTTAATGAAAGTACTAATTCTTTCATAGGCCGCCCATTCTTAGTATTTGACGTTCAGGTAACAACAGGTAACTTTATTTGGAGTGGAAGCAGAGAGATAACACCAGATGCCAATTGTAGATCCTCTCACACCTGTGGTCACTGCAGCATCTGACTCCACTTTGTCCAAAAGGGATCTATTCCATTCAATTACACATGATCTAGATTAGACTGACAACAAGATACTGCACGGGACATAGCAGAGTTGGTGAAGTTGAGTGGTGATGAGTTTGCTATTTGGATGAATAAAGCAAGTAAAAAGTGTGTTAGATAAAAATTCATTTCAATTCGCTAATCGGGCTAATATGAATCAGGTGAATCGAGTTCTGCTTTTGGAAACTGGGTTAAGAAGGGGTGCACCGTTCCTGGAGGTACTGCAATACCAGGTCAATGCGTGGAGTGGACAGAGCAAGCTCTTTTTCCATCTCCCTGTTCTAAAAATCCATTTAATATATGGTCCCCAGATAGGGGACGTATCAGATATTAAACTGATAAGAACAGATACTACACTTGATCTTAGCCAAAAGGCCGAGAAGCGATAACCAGAATTGGTTTGGGCCTCGAGTGGCACCCTGGCCTATGCCGGACACATCTTAGGGAGAGAGAGCGAGAGGGAGACAAACCCACGCCTACACAAGACATTTTGTCACCCAAGCCAACCCTTGAAAAGGCTGCTTTGCAGAGCAAAAACAAGAAGAATGGTGCGTTTTGCAGCCGCCGCCCACTGCAATGAATCTGAATAACTCCTCCTTTAGGGCGCAAGCAACTCCCCTCCCCCTTGCAGTCTTTCCAATTCACGATACAAAAAGACGGACAGGACAGGTTGCCTGACTTTCCGTCACTGCCACCCTTTGCCATCCTTACCCGTAGAAAGCCCTTTCATCATCCCCAAACCCTAATCTTTTCCCTTTCCTTCCCAGCCCCCAAACCCTGCCCTCTGTACCTTTCTCACCACCCGCTTCCCTTCTCCTGTCATCCCCCTACCACCCGGGAAAAAAAGAGATTGCCCCCTCCTTCCACTAGCCCACCCTCCCACCCAAAGAACAACTTCTTCTGCGCAGCTTGTTTTCTAGGCAGCAGCGCTATTGTGATGTCATCGGGGGGCATTGTGACAAGCCGCCAGTGTTCCGTCTCTTCATGTTGTGCACTGTTCAAACCGAAAATACATCAACAGGCAGGCTACAGAAAAGCTTACTAACAAAGGTTAGAGAGGGGCTTTCTCAGAGGGCTTTTTACAGTTTGTCTATTCCCAATTAGCCGGTTTAGTATACTTAATGAAAGTACTAATTCTTTCATAGGCCGCCCATTCTTAGTATTTGACGTTCAGGTAACAACAGGTAACTTTATTTGGAGTGGAAGCAGAGAGATAACACCAGATGCCAATTGTAGATCCTCTCACACCTGTGGTCACTGCAGCATCTGACTCCACTTTGTCCAAAAGGGATCTATTCCATTCAATTACACATGATCTAGATTAGACTGACAACAAGATACTGCACGGGACATAGCAGAGTTGGTGAAGTTGAGTGGTGATGAGTTTGCTATTTGGATGAATAAAGCAAGTAAAAAGTGTGTTAGATAAAAATTCATTTCAATTCGCTAATCGGGCTAATATGAATCAGGTGAATCGAGTTCTGCTTTTGGAAACTGGGTTAAGAAGGGGTGCACCGTTCCTGGAGGTACTGCAATACCAGGTCAATGCGTGGAGTGGACAGAGCAAGCTCTTTTTCCATCTCCCTGTTCTAAAAATCCATTTAATATATGGTCCCCAGATAGGGGACGTATCAGATATTAAACTGATAAGAACAGATACTACACTTGATCTTAGCCAAAAGGCCGAGAAGCGATAACCAGAATTGGTTTGGGCCTCGAGTGGCACCCTGGCCTATGCCGGACACATCTTAGGGAGAGAGAGCGAGAGGGAGACAAACCCACGCCTACACAAGACATTTTGTCACCCAAGCCAACCCTTGAAAAGGCTGCTTTGCAGAGCAAAAACAAGAAGAATGGTGCGTTTTGCAGCCGCCGCCCACTGCAATGAATCTGAATAACTCCTCCTTTAGGGCGCAAGCAACTCCCCTCCCCCTTGCAGTCTTTCCAATTCACGATACAAAAAGACGGACAGGACAGGTTGCCTGACTTTCCGTCACTGCCACCCTTTGCCATCCTTACCCGTAGAAAGCCCTTTCATCATCCCCAAACCCTAATCTTTTCCCTTTCCTTCCCAGCCCCCAAACCCTGCCCTCTGTACCTTTCTCACCACCCGCTTCCCTTCTCCTGTCATCCCCCTACCACCCGGGAAAAAAAGAGATTGCCCCCTCCTTCCACTAGCCCACCCTCCCACCCAAAGAACAACTTCTTCTGCGCAGCTTGTTTTCTAGGCAGCAGCGCTATTGTGATGTCATCGGGGGGCATTGTGACAAGCCGCCAGTGTTCCGTCTCTTCATGTTGTGCACTGTTCAAACCGAAAATACATCAACAGGCAGGCTACAGAAAAGCTTACTAACAAAGGTTAGAGAGGGGCTTTCTCAGAGGGCTTTTTACAGTTTGTCTATTCCCAATTAGCCGGTTTAGTATACTTAATGAAAGTACTAATTCTTTCATAGGCCGCCCATTCTTAGTATTTGACGTTCAGGTAACAACAGGTAACTTTATTTGGAGTGGAAGCAGAGAGATAACACCAGATGCCAATTGTAGATCCTCTCACACCTGTGTTCACTGCAGCATCTGACTCCACTTTGTCCAAAAGGGATCTATTCCATTCAATTACACATGATCTAGATTAGACTGACAACAAGATACTGCACGGGACATAGCAGAGTTGGTGAAGTTGAGTGGTGATGAGTTTGCTATTTGGATGAATAAAGCAAGTAAAAAGTGTGTTAGATAAAAATTCATTTCAATTCGCTAATCGGGCTAATATGAATCAGGTGAATCGAGTTCTGCTTTTGGAAACTGGGTTAAGAAGGGGTGCACCGTTCCTGGAGGTACTGCAATACCAGGTCAATGCGTGGAGTGGACAGAGCAAGCTCTTTTTCCATCTCCCTGTTCTAAAAATCCATTTAATATATGGTCCCCAGATAGGGGACGTATCAGATATTAAACTGATAAGAACAGATACTACACTTGATCTTAGCCAAAAGGCCGAGAAGCGATAACCAGAATTGGTTTGGGCCTCGAGTGGCACCCTGGCCTATGCCGGACACATCTTAGGGAGAGAGAGCGAGAGGGAGACAAACCCACGCCTACACAAGACATTTTGTCACCCAAGCCAACCCTTGAAAAGGCTGCTTTGCAGAGCAAAAACAAGAAGAATGGTGCGTTTTGCAGCCGCCGCCCACTGCAATGAATCTGAATAACTCCTCCTTTAGGGCGCAAGCAACTCCCCTCCCCCTTGCAGTCTTTCCAATTCACGATACAAAAAGACGGACAGGACAGGTTGCCTGACTTTCCGTCACTGCCACCCTTTGCCATCCTTACCCGTAGAAAGCCCTTTCATCATCCCCAAACCCTAATCTTTTCCCTTTCCTTCCCAGCCCCCAAACCCTGCCCTCTGTACCTTTCTCACCACCCGCTTCCCTTCTCCTGTCATCCCCCTACCACCCGGGAAAAAAAGAGATTGCCCCCTCCTTCCACTAGCCCACCCTCCCACCCAAAGAACAACTTCTTCTGCGCAGCTTGTTTTCTAGGCAGCAGCGCTATTGTGATGTCATCGGGGGGCATTGTGACAAGCCGCCAGTGTTCCGTCTCTTCATGTTGTGCACTGTTCAAACCGAAAATACATCAACAGGCAGGCTACAGAAAAGCTTACTAACAAAGGTTAGAGAGGGGCTTTCTCAGAGGGCTTTTTACAGTTTGTCTATTCCCAATTAGCCGGTTTAGTATACTTAATGAAAGTACTAATTCTTTCATAGGCCGCCCATTCTTAGTATTTGACGTTCAGGTAACAACAGGTAACTTTATTTGGAGTGGAAGCAGAGAGATAACACCAGATGCCAATTGTAGATCCTCTCACACCTGTGGTCACTGCAGCATCTGACTCCACTTTGTCCAAAAGGGATCTATTCCATTCAATTACACATGATCTAGATTAGACTGACAACAAGATACTGCACGGGACATAGCAGAGTTGGTGAAGTTGAGTGGTGATGAGTTTGCTATTTGGATGAATAAAGCAAGTAAAAAGTGTGTTAGATAAAAATTCATTTCAATTCGCTAATCGGGCTAATATGAATCAGGTGAATCGAGTTCTGCTTTTGGAAACTGGGTTAAGAAGGGGTGCACCGTTCCTGGAGGTACTGCAATACCAGGTCAATGCGTGGAGTGGACAGAGCAAGCTCTTTTTCCATCTCCCTGTTCTAAAAATCCATTTAATATATGGTCCCCAGATAGGGGACGTATCAGATATTAAACTGATAAGAACAGATACTACACTTGATCTTAGCCAAAAGGCCGAGAAGCGATAACCAGAATTGGTTTGGGCCTCGAGTGGCACCCTGGCCTATGCCGGACACATCTTAGGGAGAGAGAGCGAGAGGGAGACAAACCCACGCCTACACAAGACATTTTGTCACCCAAGCCAACCCTTGAAAAGGCTGCTTTGCAGAGCAAAAACAAGAAGAATGGTGCGTTTTGCAGCCGCCGCCCACTGCAATGAATCTGAATAACTCCTCCTTTAGGGCGCAAGCAACTCCCCTCCCCCTTGCAGTCTTTCCAATTCACGATACAAAAAGACGGACAGGACAGGTTGCCTGACTTTCCGTCACTGCCACCCTTTGCCATCCTTACCCGTAGAAAGCCCTTTCATCATCCCCAAACCCTAATCTTTTCCCTTTCCTTCCCAGCCCCCAAACCCTGCCCTCTGTACCTTTCTCACCACCCGCTTCCCTTCTCCTGTCATCCCCCTACCACCCGGGAAAAAAAGAGATTGCCCCCTCCTTCCACTAGCCCACCCTCCCACCCAAAGAACAACTTCTTCTGCGCAGCTTGTTTTCTAGGCAGCAGCGCTATTGTGATGTCATCGGGGGGCATTGTGACAAGCCGCCAGTGTTCCGTCTCTTCATGTTGTGCACTGTTCAAACCGAAAATACATCAACAGGCAGGCTACAGAAAAGCTTACTAACAAAGGTTAGAGAGGGGCTTTCTCAGAGGGCTTTTTACAGTTTGTCTATTCCCAATTAGCCGGTTTAGTATACTTAATGAAAGTACTAATTCTTTCATAGGCCGCCCATTCTTAGTATTTGACGTTCAGGTAACAACAGGTAACTTTATTTGGAGTGGAAGCAGAGAGATAACACCAGATGCCAATTGTAGATCCTCTCACACCTGTGGTCACTGCAGCATCTGACTCCACTTTGTCCAAAAGGGATCTATTCCATTCAATTACACATGATCTAGATTAGACTGACAACAAGATACTGCACGGGACATAGCAGAGTTGGTGAAGTTGAGTGGTGATGAGTTTGCTATTTGGATGAATAAAGCAAGTAAAAAGTGTGTTAGATAAAAATTCATTTCAATTCGCTAATCGGGCTAATATGAATCAGGTGAATCGAGTTCTGCTTTTGGAAACTGGGTTAAGAAGGGGTGCACCGTTCCTGGAGGTACTGCAATACCAGGTCAATGCGTGGAGTGGACAGAGCAAGCTCTTTTTCCATCTCCCTGTTCTAAAAATCCATTTAATATATGGTCCCCAGATAGGGGACGTATCAGATATTAAACTGATAAGAACAGATACTACACTTGATCTTAGCCAAAAGGCCGAGAAGCGATAACCAGAATTGGTTTGGGCCTCGAGTGGCACCCTGGCCTATGCCGGACACATCTTAGGGAGAGAGAGCGAGAGGGAGACAAACCCACGCCTACACAAGACATTTTGTCACCCAAGCCAACCCTTGAAAAGGCTGCTTTGCAGAGCAAAAACAAGAAGAATGGTGCGTTTTGCAGCCGCCGCCCACTGCAATGAATCTGAATAACTCCTCCTTTAGGGCGCAAGCAACTCCCCTCCCCCTTGCAGTCTTTCCAATTCACGATACAAAAAGACGGACAGGACAGGTTGCCTGACTTTCCGTCACTGCCACCCTTTGCCATCCTTACCCGTAGAAAGCCCTTTCATCATCCCCAAACCCTAATCTTTTCCCTTTCCTTCCCAGCCCCCAAACCCTGCCCTCTGTACCTTTCTCACCACCCGCTTCCCTTCTCCTGTCATCCCCCTACCACCCGGGAAAAAAAGAGATTGCCCCCTCCTTCCACTAGCCCACCCTCCCACCCAAAGAACAACTTCTTCTGCGCAGCTTGTTTTCTAGGCAGCAGCGCTATTGTGATGTCATCGGGGGGCATTGTGACAAGCCGCCAGTGTTCCGTCTCTTCATGTTGTGCACTGTTCAAACCGAAAATACATCAACAGGCAGGCTACAGAAAAGCTTACTAACAAAGGTTAGAGAGGGGCTTTCTCAGAGGGCTTTTTACAGTTTGTCTATTCCCAATTAGCCGGTTTAGTATACTTAATGAAAGTACTAATTCTTTCATAGGCCGCCCATTCTTAGTATTTGACGTTCAGGTAACAACAGGTAACTTTATTTGGAGTGGAAGCAGAGAGATAACACCAGATGCCAATTGTAGATCCTCTCACACCTGTGGTCACTGCAGCATCTGACTCCACTTTGTCCAAAAGGGATCTATTCCATTCAATTACACATGATCTAGATTAGACTGACAACAAGATACTGCACGGGACATAGCAGAGTTGGTGAAGTTGAGTGGTGATGAGTTTGCTATTTGGATGAATAAAGCAAGTAAAAAGTGTGTTAGATAAAAATTCATTTCAATTCGCTAATCGGGCTAATATGAATCAGGTGAATCGAGTTCTGCTTTTGGAAACTGGGTTAAGAAGGGGTGCACCGTTCCTGGAGGTACTGCAATACCAGGTCAATGCGTGGAGTGGACAGAGCAAGCTCTTTTTCCATCTCCCTGTTCTAAAAATCCATTTAATATATGGTCCCCAGATAGGGGACGTATCAGATATTAAACTGATAAGAACAGATTTTTTGATTTAACAGCATCTTTATTATCATGCACTACTCACAAAAAGGTAACAAACCGTGTACAGTGCCGCAGCCCCGTACACACAGAACTATACAATCCTTCTTACATAGCCATAGAGTACGACGCACTAAACTATACATCACACTCCTATGCTTATCCATAACACTCAAGCTGAAAGAAAAAGTTAGACAATAAATAACGACGAACCGGCGATTGGGGGATGGGGGTAGGGGAAAAGGGGGATAGGGTGGGGGAATCACAGGCCCGAAGCTTTATTGAAAGACGCACATAACGGGAAAAGGAGGGAGGGGGCATGGAAGAGGTCTAAACCTCCTCCTCGGCGCTGTCGTCCGGACTGTCCATGATGGAATAGTCTCTGAGCAGGCTGTGGATCAGCCTGCGGCAATCCTGGATAGACATCCTCTCCCTCTTCAAGATGAGCCAGTTCCTGGCGACCCAAATAGCGTCCTTAAAGCAGTTCATAAGGCGCCAAGCCTCCTGGATGGCTCCAACGGTGTGAGTCCCAGGGAAGAGTCCATAAAGTACGGAATGGTACGATAGGCTCCCTCTGGGGACGGAGTTCCTCAGGTCATCCTCCAGGGCAACCAACAGGCGCTGTGCGAAACGGCAGTCCCAAAAGGCGTGCAGCGATGTTTCCTCCACGAAGGGGCACCTTGGGCAGTACCGGGTTTTGCACAGGTTCCGGGCGTGCATGAATGACCGGACGGGCAGTCCGCCCTGTATCGCCATCCATGACAAGTCCTTGTGCCCGTTGGTCAATCCAGCCGATGACACGTTTGTCCAAACAGTCTCCAGTGTGTCGTGATGAAGTCCTGGAATGTTCTCCATTTCGTCCTTGGCTCTGATGAGTTTGTGGATAGTCTTTGGCTTCCACAAATCAGGCTTGAGTCCCTCCAGTTGGTGTTCCCTCACAAACCGAACCACGTCTCCGTAGAACCATGGCGCCGTCCAGTTGTAGGGGAAGGAGCTGTCCCACTTGTCCCAGCCTAACCGTCTCCAAAGGGGGAGCAGGAAGAAGCGAGACATGGACCCACCCGCGGAACCTCTCTTGACTCGCAGAGTTCGGCGAACGCAGTCACATACGAAGGAGGATCGCAGGAGGGTGGGGATATCGGGTACGCCCTTCCCACCCTTGCGAGGATCCTTGTACATGATGCTCCGCTTTACTCTGTCCATCTTGGATCCCCAGACAAAACGAAACACCGTCCTGGTAATGGCCCTGCACACGGTGGCAAGGGGGGGCCAGGCCTGGGCCGTGTACTGCAGCACGGGCAGTACCTCGTTACGCAGGACCAGTGCTTTGCCCTCACATGTGAGGCGTCTGAGGCTCCACAGACCGATCCGTTGGGTGATCTTGGTCAAGCGTTCCTCCCAGGACTTGAGGGCTGCTCCTTCCTTCCCGAACCAGACTCCAAGAACCTTGATGAACTCCGGCTGGATGCTGAAAGGGAAGGGGGCGGAAGAGGCCGGCTGCCAGTCCCCGAAGAGCATGGCTTCCGACTTCCCGCAGTTGACTTTGGCTCCCGAAGCCCGTCCGAAGGTCTCACAGGTCTGGACGAGGGTGTCGACTGAGCGCCGGTCCGCGCAGAAGACGGTCACGTCGTCCATGTAGAGCGAGCACTTGACCTCGAAGCGTTCTGGTCCTGGTGCGGTGATCCCTCTGATCTCTCCATTCCGCCGGATAGCCTCTGCAAAGAGTTCTATAACACAAACAAAAAGAAGAGGTGACAGAGGACAGCCTTGTCTGACCCCTGAGAGGACCGGGAAGGGGTCAGTCTTCCAGCCGTTCACCAACACCGAGCTGTGAATATCAAAATACATTAGTTGGACATACAAGCAAAACATGTTACCCAAACCTAACCTGTGCAGAGCTTTGCCCAGGAACTCATGGGAAACACGGTCGAAGGCCTTTTCCTGATCCAACGAGATCAGGGCTGCGTGCACCCGGCGGGCTTTGATGTACTCGACCGTGTCCCGCATGAGAGCCAGGCTGTCTGCGATGCGACGTCCGAGGATGCCGCAGGTCTGATCCGGGTGGATGATCCGTCCGATAACAGTCTTCAATCTCGTTGCCATCGTCTTGGCCAGGATCTTGTAGTCGACGTTCAGAAGGGTGATGGGACGCCAATTCTTCAGGTCGCACCTCTCTCCTTTACGCTTGTACAGGATCGTGACCATTCCTTCCCTCAGAGTTGGAGGCATTCTGCCCTCCACCACCATCTCCTCATACAGCCCTAACAGGTCCGGACAGATTAGGTCTCCCAGCGCTACATAGAGCTCTGCTGGGAGGCCGTCACTGCCCGGTGTCCTGCCAGAACTAAAGGATTTGGCGGCCGAGAGCAGCTCGTCCACCGTCAGAGGAACATCCATGGCCGCCGCGTCTGCAGGGTCAAGATGGTTAGTGATACCTGACAGGAACTTATCGGCGGCCTCGGGGTCAGTAGTCTTGCGGGCGTAGAGTTCGCTGTAGAAGTCGCTGACGACCTTCATCACGTTCTCTTTCCCGCGTCGCATGTTTCCACTCTCGTCTCGTAGTTCATTCATGGGCGTGTGACCGGCGTGGAGTTTCCTGAAAAAGAACGAGTTACATTTCTCACCCTTCTCCAGGTTCTCCACTTTGGAACGGAAGACAATTCGCTCGGACTCCTCCTCGAAGTGCCTTTTCAGGCTCCTCTTAGTCTCCTCCAGCTCCTCTCTCACGTCCCAGCCGCATCGAAGAAGGTCCTGCAGGGAACGCAGCTCACGCTGGAGTCTCCTGAAGTCCCTCCTCTTCAGACACGCCTGTTGTTGACTCTTTGCCTGAAAGAAGAAACGGAACTCGAGTTTAACGTATTCCCACCAGTCAGAAACAGACTGGAAGCCCGCCTTGTAGGCCCGCCACGTGGAGTAGGCAGCTCTAAGCTCCTCCAGAATCTCACCCTTTTCCAGCAGAGAGCAGTTCAGCTTCCAGGAGCCCGGGCCAATGGGGAAGCCATGGCCCAGCACACCTTGAAAGTGAATGGCTCTGTGGTCAGAGAAGAAGCAGGGGACCATCGAGTGCCCACTCCGCCCAACCGCCCGAGAGGTAAACACAAAGTCAATCCTGGAACGCAGCGAGCCATCGGATCGGCACCATGAATAGTTCACGGATCCGTGTCCGATGGAGCCAACAACGTCCACAAGAGAGGCTTCGGTCACCATCTCAATGAGCAGTTTGGATGTGACGTCCAACTTGGCAGCCGTTCCAGAACTGCGTCCATCCTCCTCAATCGGGCAGTTGAAATCCCCGGCCATCACTACCATCCTGGCGGTAGCGAGCTGAGGGCGCAGGGCTTGGAGGAGCTCCAGTCGATCGCTCTTCACAGGAGAAGCATACACATTGATGAACCTGACAGGTTCTCCCGCCCAGGTGCCATCCACGAGCAGTAACCTGCCGCAGACGATTTCCTGAACAGAGTCCAATGTGAAGGCGCTTCCCCTGATCAGCACGGCGACCCCCGCGGACCTACAGTCGCCCCCGCCAGACCAGTAGGATGGGCCATGGGTCCACTCCCTGGCCAGATGGTTGAAGGACCTAGAGGAGGGAAGGGAGCATTCCTGCAGGAAAAATACATCACTAGACTGAGTGTTAAGGAACGCAGAAATTGTCTGACGTCGGAACTTGTCTCTGATGCTCCTAACATTAATGGAAAAGATGTTAATGTTAGCAGTCATTGGAGGAAAGAGAAAGTTAGAGCAGGCGGTGTGCCTTAGTTACCACTCCGGTCGGGCGGTTCTTCCTCTTTGGCACCTGCTGGTAAGGGTATCTCCAGCAGACCCTCTTCTGCTAGCTGATCAAGCAGGGATGGTGCCTCAGTGGCTTCCGACTCCTCCATTTCTTCTTCGGCCACAAGGGACTCCACCATCTGCTCCAACACGTCCGGTTCTGGGAGGAGGCCATCCTCCTCTTCCTGGGGTGGGTTAAGGTCCACAATGAACAGCTTGGAAGGTTCTGCGACAGGACTATCTTCCACCTTCCTTTTCCTTTGGCCTGTACCTGAGGAGACAAGAGCTGGAAAATCCTCCTCGGTGAAAAGTGCAAGAGTGCTGAGGCCCTCTGCTCTCATGGTCTGGGGAGGGAGAGTGGGCTTTGGGGGGGGGGTGAGGAGACCAGCTGAGGAGTAGGGAAATGAGGTGGAGGTAGTGGAATCCTCAGTAGGGTTGGCCGGGGGGGGAGGGGTTTGGACAGGGGTGACAGGGGGGGGGACCAGGGAGGGGGCAGCAGTTTTCTTACCCTTCTTTTCCCTGGACTCCGTGGCTGCTGGGGCATCGGCTGGAGCCACGGTCGCCGGGTTCTTGGCCGCCTTGTCCTTGGCCTCTGTGGCCTTGGTCGTAGCTGCCTTGGTCGACGAAGCTGTGACTACCCGATACTGGGTCGCCGCGGCAACCCTTGCCCAGGATTTCTCCCGCTGTGGGCAGTCCTTGTAAAGGTGGTCCGCCTGTCCACATAGGTTGCAAGTCTTCTTCTTTGGGCAGTCCTTGGAGCTGTGTCCTGTCACCCGGCAAACCCTGCAGGCGTCCTCCTTGCAGGTCTTCATCGAATGCCCTTTCCCGCCACATTTCCTGCAGTTGTGTGGCATGTCCGGGTAGTAGATGAGACCAAAGGAGTTTCCCAGAGAGAATGTCGGGGGCAGGTGCTGGAGACCATCCTCGGATGCTGGTTCCCTGTAGAGTCGAACGGTTACTGACCACTTACCCGTCCAGAATCCGTTGCCGTTAAGGATGTGGGATGGCTCCCTCACCACTGTGCAGAGACGTCCCAGGAACGTGGAGATGTCTCTTCCTGGGGTGTGCGGGTTCCGCATGGAGACCATGATCCTCTTCTCATCCCTCTGTATAGGACAGGATCCTAAAAAAGAATGAAAAGGGGAGTCCGGCATCGCTGCGTTCATCGCCTCCCAGTATCTCCTGCAGGCATTCACCGTGGCAAAGGTTACCAGAAAAATGCCAGTCATGAAGGTCTGGACACTCAGGGTTTCCGCCCTGGAGAAGCCCTGATCCAGAATCATCTTCTTGCAGAACACGTCGCTGGACATGTCCGGCAACCTACCATCCACCGCCTTTAGCTTCAGGGCGACCGTCTGCCGCATCCAAGGCTCCAGGGTTGGAGCCTTTTCAGGCGGCGTCCGGGCTCCCTCCGGCTGGCTGGCGTCGGAGGTAGGGGCCTCTTGGGCCGAAGAAGCCTCTGGATGAGCCTTCCTGGAGGTCCCTGGGTCCTGAGCCTTCCTGGCTGCCTTCTCTGGCTTGCTTGCCATGGCTGGTTCCTGCTTGAGTTCCCGGAGCTGGATCTTGGATTCTTCTCCGGGTGTCTTCTCCCGCTGTGTTCCTCCTCGAAGTTCCTCTGGTCTCCCCAAGTCTTCTCCGAGCCTTCGTCTTCTTGCTTCTTTCTGCCAAGCTCTTCTTCCGTCCGATCTCCCTCTTTCGGTCTCGGCTGGGCTTCGGAGCTTGTCTCCCTGATCGTATCTCGTCAAGTGTAGCTAGCTCAGTTTGTTCTGATAAGAACAGATACTACACTTGATCTTAGCCAAAAGGCCGAGAAGCGATAACCAGAATTGGTTTGGGCCTCGAGTGGCACCCTGGCCTATGCCGGACACATCTTAGGGAGAGAGAGCGAGAGGGAGACAAACCCACGCCTACACAAGACATTTTGTCACCCAAGCCAACCCTTGAAAAGGCTGCTTTGCAGAGCAAAAACAAGAAGAATGGTGCGTTTTGCAGCCGCCGCCCACTGCAATGAATCTGAATAACTCCTCCTTTAGGGCGCAAGCAACTCCCCTCCCCCTTGCAGTCTTTCCAATTCACGATACAAAAAGACGGACAGGACAGGTTGCCTGACTTTCCGTCACTGCCACCCTTTGCCATCCTTACCCGTAGAAAGCCCTTTCATCATCCCCAAACCCTAATCTTTTCCCTTTCCTTCCCAGCCCCCAAACCCTGCCCTCTGTACCTTTCTCACCACCCGCTTCCCTTCTCCTGTCATCCCCCTACCACCCGGGAAAAAAAGAGATTGCCCCCTCCTTCCACTAGCCCACCCTCCCACCCAAAGAACAACTTCTTCTGCGCAGCTTGTTTTCTAGGCAGCAGCGCTATTGTGATGTCATCGGGGGGCATTGTGACAAGCCGCCAGTGTTCCGTCTCTTCATGTTGTGCACTGTTCAAACCGAAAATACATCAACAGGCAGGCTACAGAAAAGCTTACTAACAAAGGTTAGAGAGGGGCTTTCTCAGAGGGCTTTTTACAGTTTGTCTATTCCCAATTAGCCGGTTTAGTATACTTAATGAAAGTACTAATTCTTTCATAGGCCGCCCATTCTTAGTATTTGACGTTCAGGTAACAACAGGTAACTTTATTTGGAGTGGAAGCAGAGAGATAACACCAGATGCCAATTGTAGATCCTCTCACACCTGTGGTCACTGCAGCATCTGACTCCACTTTGTCCAAAAGGGATCTATTCCATTCAATTACACATGATCTAGATTAGACTGACAACAAGATACTGCACGGGACATAGCAGAGTTGGTGAAGTTGAGTGGTGATGAGTTTGCTATTTGGATGAATAAAGCAAGTAAAAAGTGTGTTAGATAAAAATTCATTTCAATTCGCTAATCGGGCTAATATGAATCAGGTGAATCGAGTTCTGCTTTTGGAAACTGGGTTAAGAAGGGGTGCACCGTTCCTGGAGGTACTGCAATACCAGGTCAATGCGTGGAGTGGACAGAGCAAGCTCTTTTTCCATCTCCCTGTTCTAAAAATCCATTTAATATATGGTCCCCAGATAGGGGACGTATCAGATATTAAACTGATAAGAACAGATACTACACTTGATCTTAGCCAAAAGGCCGAGAAGCGATAACCAGAATTGGTTTGGGCCTCGAGTGGCACCCTGGCCTATGCCGGACACATCTTAGGGAGAGAGAGCGAGAGGGAGACAAACCCACGCCTACACAAGACATTTTGTCACCCAAGCCAACCCTTGAAAAGGCTGCTTTGCAGAGCAAAAACAAGAAGAATGGTGCGTTTTGCAGCCGCCGCCCACTGCAATGAATCTGAATAACTCCTCCTTTAGGGCGCAAGCAACTCCCCTCCCCCTTGCAGTCTTTCCAATTCACGATACAAAAAGACGGACAGGACAGGTTGCCTGACTTTCCGTCACTGCCACCCTTTGCCATCCTTACCCGTAGAAAGCCCTTTCATCATCCCCAAACCCTAATCTTTTCCCTTTCCTTCCCAGCCCCCAAACCCTGCCCTCTGTACCTTTCTCACCACCCGCTTCCCTTCTCCTGTCATCCCCCTACCACCCGGGAAAAAAAGAGATTGCCCCCTCCTTCCACTAGCCCACCCTCCCACCCAAAGAACAACTTCTTCTGCGCAGCTTGTTTTCTAGGCAGCAGCGCTATTGTGATGTCATCGGGGGGCATTGTGACAAGCCGCCAGTGTTCCGTCTCTTCATGTTGTGCACTGTTCAAACCGAAAATACATCAACAGGCAGGCTACAGAAAAGCTTACTAACAAAGGTTAGAGAGGGGCTTTCTCAGAGGGCTTTTTACAGTTTGTCTATTCCCAATTAGCCGGTTTAGTATACTTAATGAAAGTACTAATTCTTTCATAGGCCGCCCATTCTTAGTATTTGACGTTCAGGTAACAACAGGTAACTTTATTTGGAGTGGAAGCAGAGAGATAACACCAGATGCCAATTGTAGATCCTCTCACACCTGTGGTCACTGCAGCATCTGACTCCACTTTGTCCAAAAGGGATCTATTCCATTCAATTACACATGATCTAGATTAGACTGACAACAAGATACTGCACGGGACATAGCAGAGTTGGTGAAGTTGAGTGGTGATGAGTTTGCTATTTGGATGAATAAAGCAAGTAAAAAGTGTGTTAGATAAAAATTCATTTCAATTCGCTAATCGGGCTAATATGAATCAGGTGAATCGAGTTCTGCTTTTGGAAACTGGGTTAAGAAGGGGTGCACCGTTCCTGGAGGTACTGCAATACCAGGTCAATGCGTGGAGTGGACAGAGCAAGCTCTTTTTCCATCTCCCTGTTCTAAAAATCCATTTAATATATGGTCCCCAGATAGGGGACGTATCAGATATTAAACTGATAAGAACAGATTTTTGATTTAATGAAGCTTTCCAAAGCACCGCAAAAATGCATGACCGAAGTCACACCAAAAACAGTGCAAAGGCTAGGATTCGTGTGGACCCCTCCGTGAGAAGAGGATCCCCAAAAATCAACCCCGTCCCTCCGAGCCAGAAGGCCACAGCGAGGGTCAGGGATCTTCGGTGCTCCCCCCAAGCCGAAGCCTGGTTGAGCCTTGTTGTTGCTCCCAGCGTCCACCGAGGCATCTTACCCAAGTGGAGTAGGGAGCTACTAGTCGTTGGTTTCGCAGCCGAGACTGCCCGGACCGTCAACCGGTGTTGGTTTCTCAGCCCAAGGCTGACCGGATCTCCAACCGGGTGTTGGTTTCTCAGCCCAAGGCTGACCGGACCTCCAACCGGGTGTTGGTTTCTCAGCCCAAGGCTAACCGGACCTCCAACCGGGTGTTGGTTTCTCAGCCAAAGCTGACCCGGACCTCCAACCGGGTGTTGGTTTCTCAGCCCAAAGCTGACCGGACCTCCGACCGGGATTATAAAAATTTCCCTTCTTAGCCAGAAGGCCGGGATAGGGCAATATGCTTGGAAAGTATGAATAGGCAAGGCGCGGCGTGCGACAGGGTCTGAGGCTTACCAGGGTCCCAACCTAGCAAGTTCAGACTCCCTCCAGGGTGTCCATTCCTGGGGCACATTGCACCATAACCCCCACACTTACTCAGTCTAATAGCCTCGATCCTGGTAGGGCCATGGTTTCCTCTAGATGGATATACTATCCTCCCAAAGTACTAACAAGCGCAACCTTCCAGTGTGCATTGCATCATTGTACTAAGGTGGCCGGAGCCTTAAACCACCTTTTCGAATGATACTACACTTGATCTTAGCCAAAAGGCCGAGAAGCGATAACCAGAATTGGTTTGGGCCTCGAGTGGCACCCTGGCCTATGCCGGACACATCTTAGGGAGAGAGAGCGAGAGGGAGACAAACCCACGCCTACACAAGACATTTTGTCACCCAAGCCAACCCTTGAAAAGGCTGCTTTGCAGAGCAAAAACAAGAAGAATGGTGCGTTTTGCAGCCGCCGCCCACTGCAATGAATCTGAATAACTCCTCCTTTAGGGCGCAAGCAACTCCCCTCCCCCTTGCAGTCTTTCCAATTCACGATACAAAAAGACGGACAGGACAGGTTGCCTGACTTTCCGTCACTGCCACCCTTTGCCATCCTTACCCGTAGAAAGCCCTTTCATCATCCCCAAACCCTAATCTTTTCCCTTTCCTTCCCAGCCCCCAAACCCTGCCCTCTGTACCTTTCTCACCACCCGCTTCCCTTCTCCTGTCATCCCCCTACCACCCGGGAAAAAAAGAGATTGCCCCCTCCTTCCACTAGCCCACCCTCCCACCCAAAGAACAACTTCTTCTGCGCAGCTTGTTTTCTAGGCAGCAGCGCTATTGTGATGTCATCGGGGGGCATTGTGACAAGCCGCCAGTGTTCCGTCTCTTCATGTTGTGCACTGTTCAAACCGAAAATACATCAACAGGCAGGCTACAGAAAAGCTTACTAACAAAGGTTAGAGAGGGGCTTTCTCAGAGGGCTTTTTACAGTTTGTCTATTCCCAATTAGCCGGTTTAGTATACTTAATGAAAGTACTAATTCTTTCATAGGCCGCCCATTCTTAGTATTTGACGTTCAGGTAACAACAGGTAACTTTATTTGGAGTGGAAGCAGAGAGATAACACCAGATGCCAATTGTAGATCCTCTCACACCTGTGGTCACTGCAGCATCTGACTCCACTTTGTCCAAAAGGGATCTATTCCATTCAATTACACATGATCTAGATTAGACTGACAACAAGATACTGCACGGGACATAGCAGAGTTGGTGAAGTTGAGTGGTGATGAGTTTGCTATTTGGATGAATAAAGCAAGTAAAAAGTGTGTTAGATAAAAATTCATTTCAATTCGCTAATCGGGCTAATATGAATCAGGTGAATCGAGTTCTGCTTTTGGAAACTGGGTTAAGAAGGGGTGCACCGTTCCTGGAGGTACTGCAATACCAGGTCAATGCGTGGAGTGGACAGAGCAAGCTCTTTTTCCATCTCCCTGTTCTAAAAATCCATTTAATATATGGTCCCCAGATAGGGGACGTATCAGATATTAAACTGATAAGAACAGATACTACACTTGATCTTAGCCAAAAGGCCGAGAAGCGATAACCAGAATTGGTTTGGGCCTCGAGTGGCACCCTGGCCTATGCCGGACACATCTTAGGGAGAGAGAGCGAGAGGGAGACAAACCCACGCCTACACAAGACATTTTGTCACCCAAGCCAACCCTTGAAAAGGCTGCTTTGCAGAGCAAAAACAAGAAGAATGGTGCGTTTTGCAGCCGCCGCCCACTGCAATGAATCTGAATAACTCCTCCTTTAGGGCGCAAGCAACTCCCCTCCCCCTTGCAGTCTTTCCAATTCACGATACAAAAAGACGGACAGGACAGGTTGCCTGACTTTCCGTCACTGCCACCCTTTGCCATCCTTACCCGTAGAAAGCCCTTTCATCATCCCCAAACCCTAATCTTTTCCCTTTCCTTCCCAGCCCCCAAACCCTGCCCTCTGTACCTTTCTCACCACCCGCTTCCCTTCTCCTGTCATCCCCCTACCACCCGGGAAAAAAAGAGATTGCCCCCTCCTTCCACTAGCCCACCCTCCCACCCAAAGAACAACTTCTTCTGCGCAGCTTGTTTTCTAGGCAGCAGCGCTATTGTGATGTCATCGGGGGGCATTGTGACAAGCCGCCAGTGTTCCGTCTCTTCATGTTGTGCACTGTTCAAACCGAAAATACATCAACAGGCAGGCTACAGAAAAGCTTACTAACAAAGGTTAGAGAGGGGCTTTCTCAGAGGGCTTTTTACAGTTTGTCTATTCCCAATTAGCCGGTTTAGTATACTTAATGAAAGTACTAATTCTTTCATAGGCCGCCCATTCTTAGTATTTGACGTTCAGGTAACAACAGGTAACTTTATTTGGAGTGGAAGCAGAGAGATAACACCAGATGCCAATTGTAGATCCTCTCACACCTGTGGTCACTGCAGCATCTGACTCCACTTTGTCCAAAAGGGATCTATTCCATTCAATTACACATGATCTAGATTAGACTGACAACAAGATACTGCACGGGACATAGCAGAGTTGGTGAAGTTGAGTGGTGATGAGTTTGCTATTTGGATGAATAAAGCAAGTAAAAAGTGTGTTAGATAAAAATTCATTTCAATTCGCTAATCGGGCTAATATGAATCAGGTGAATCGAGTTCTGCTTTTGGAAACTGGGTTAAGAAGGGGTGCACCGTTCCTGGAGGTACTGCAATACCAGGTCAATGCGTGGAGTGGACAGAGCAAGCTCTTTTTCCATCTCCCTGTTCTAAAAATCCATTTAATATATGGTCCCCAGATAGGGGACGTATCAGATATTAAACTGATAAGAACAGATACTACACTTGATCTTAGCCAAAAGGCCGAGAAGCGATAACCAGAATTGGTTTGGGCCTCGAGTGGCACCCTGGCCTATGCCGGACACATCTTAGGGAGAGAGAGCGAGAGGGAGACAAACCCACGCCTACACAAGACATTTTGTCACCCAAGCCAACCCTTGAAAAGGCTGCTTTGCAGAGCAAAAACAAGAAGAATGGTGCGTTTTGCAGCCGCCGCCCACTGCAATGAATCTGAATAACTCCTCCTTTAGGGCGCAAGCAACTCCCCTCCCCCTTGCAGTCTTTCCAATTCACGATACAAAAAGACGGACAGGACAGGTTGCCTGACTTTCCGTCACTGCCACCCTTTGCCATCCTTACCCGTAGAAAGCCCTTTCATCATCCCCAAACCCTAATCTTTTCCCTTTCCTTCCCAGCCCCCAAACCCTGCCCTCTGTACCTTTCTCACCACCCGCTTCCCTTCTCCTGTCATCCCCCTACCACCCGGGAAAAAAAGAGATTGCCCCCTCCTTCCACTAGCCCACCCTCCCACCCAAAGAACAACTTCTTCTGCGCAGCTTGTTTTCTAGGCAGCAGCGCTATTGTGATGTCATCGGGGGGCATTGTGACAAGCCGCCAGTGTTCCGTCTCTTCATGTTGTGCACTGTTCAAACCGAAAATACATCAACAGGCAGGCTACAGAAAAGCTTACTAACAAAGGTTAGAGAGGGGCTTTCTCAGAGGGCTTTTTACAGTTTGTCTATTCCCAATTAGCCGGTTTAGTATACTTAATGAAAGTACTAATTCTTTCATAGGCCGCCCATTCTTAGTATTTGACGTTCAGGTAACAACAGGTAACTTTATTTGGAGTGGAAGCAGAGAGATAACACCAGATGCCAATTGTAGATCCTCTCACACCTGTGGTCACTGCAGCATCTGACTCCACTTTGTCCAAAAGGGATCTATTCCATTCAATTACACATGATCTAGATTAGACTGACAACAAGATACTGCACGGGACATAGCAGAGTTGGTGAAGTTGAGTGGTGATGAGTTTGCTATTTGGATGAATAAAGCAAGTAAAAAGTGTGTTAGATAAAAATTCATTTCAATTCGCTAATCGGGCTAATATGAATCAGGTGAATCGAGTTCTGCTTTTGGAAACTGGGTTAAGAAGGGGTGCACCGTTCCTGGAGGTACTGCAATACCAGGTCAATGCGTGGAGTGGACAGAGCAAGCTCTTTTTCCATCTCCCTGTTCTAAAAATCCATTTAATATATGGTCCCCAGATAGGGGACGTATCAAATATTAAACTGATAAGAACAGATACTACACTTGATCTTAGCCAAAAGGCCGAGAAGCGATAACCAGAATTGGTTTGGGCCTCGAGTGGCACCCTGGCCTATGCCGGACACATCTTAGGGAGAGAGAGCGAGAGGGAGACAAACCCACGCCTACACAAGACATTTTGTCACCCAAGCCAACCCTTGAAAAGGCTGCTTTGCAGAGCAAAAACAAGAAGAATGGTGCGTTTTGCAGCCGCCGCCCACTGCAATGAATCTGAATAACTCCTCCTTTAGGGCGCAAGCAACTCCCCTCCCCCTTGCAGTCTTTCCAATTCACGATACAAAAAGACGGACAGGACAGGTTGCCTGACTTTCCGTCACTGCCACCCTTTGCCATCCTTACCCGTAGAAAGCCCTTTCATCATCCCCAAACCCTAATCTTTTCCCTTTCCTTCCCAGCCCCCAAACCCTGCCCTCTGTACCTTTCTCACCACCCGCTTCCCTTCTCCTGTCATCCCCCTACCACCCGGGAAAAAAAGAGATTGCCCCCTCCTTCCACTAGCCCACCCTCCCACCCAAAGAACAACTTCTTCTGCGCAGCTTGTTTTCTAGGCAGCAGCGCTATTGTGATGTCATCGGGGGGCATTGTGACAAGCCGCCAGTGTTCCGTCTCTTCATGTTGTGCACTGTTCAAACCGAAAATACATCAACAGGCAGGCTACAGAAAAGCTTACTAACAAAGGTTAGAGAGGGGCTTTCTCAGAGGGCTTTTTACAGTTTGTCTATTCCCAATTAGCCGGATTAGTATACTTAATGAAAGTACTAATTCTTTCATAGGCCGCCCATTCTTAGTATTTGACGTTCAGGTAACAACAGGTAACTTTATTTGGAGTGGAAGCAGAGAGATAACACCAGATGCCAATTGTAGATCCTCTCACACCTGTGGTCACTGCAGCATCTGACTCCACTTTGTCCAAAAGGGATCTATTCCATTCAATTACACATGATCTAGATTAGACTGACAACAAGATACTGCACGGGACATAGCAGAGTTGGTGAAGTTGAGTGGTGATGAGTTTGCTATTTGGATGAATAAAGCAAGTAAAAAGTGTGTTAGATAAAAATTCATTTCAATTCGCTAATCGGGCTAATATGAATCAGGTGAATCGAGTTCTGCTTTTGGAAACTGGGTTAAGAAGGGGTGCACCGTTCCTGGAGGTACTGCAATACCAGGTCAATGCGTGGAGTGGACAGAGCAAGCTCTTTTTCCATCTCCCTGTTCTAAAAATCCATTTAATATATGGTCCCCAGATAGGGGACGTATCAGATATTAAACTGATAAGAACAGATACTACACTTGATCTTAGCCAAAAGGCCGAGAAGCGATAACCAGAATTGGTTTGGGCCTCGAGTGGCACCCTGGCCTATGCCGGACACATCTTAGGGAGAGAGAGCGAGAGGGAGACAAACCCACGCCTACACAAGACATTTTGTCACCCAAGCCAACCCTTGAAAAGGCTGCTTTGCAGAGCAAAAACAAGAAGAATGGTGCGTTTTGCAGCCGCCGCCCACTGCAATGAATCTGAATAACTCCTCCTTTAGGGCGCAAGCAACTCCCCTCCCCCTTGCAGTCTTTCCAATTCACGATACAAAAAGACGGACAGGACAGGTTGCCTGACTTTCCGTCACTGCCACCCTATGCCATCCTTACCCGTAGAAAGCCCTTTCATCATCCCCAAACCCTAATCTTTTCCCTTTCCTTCCCAGCCCCCAAACCCTGCCCTCTGTACCTTTCTCACCACCCGCTTCCCTTCTCCTGTCATCCCCCTACCACCCGGGAAAAAAAGAGATTGCCCCCTCCTTCCACTAGCCCACCCTCCCACCCAAAGAACAACTTCTTCTGCGCAGCTTGTTTTCTAGGCAGCAGCGCTATTGTGATGTCATCGGGGGGCATTGTGACAAGCCGCCAGTGTTCCGTCTCTTCATGTTGTGCACTGTTCAAACCGAAAATACATCAACAGGCAGGCTACAGAAAAGCTTACTAACAAAGGTTAGAGAGGGGCTTTCTCAGAGGGCTTTTTACAGTTTGTCTATTCCCAATTAGCCGGTTTAGTATACTTAATGAAAGTACTAATTCTTTCATAGGCCGCCCATTCTTAGTATTTGACGTTCAGGTAACAACAGGTAACTTTATTTGGAGTGGAAGCAGAGAGATAACACCAGATGCCAATTGTAGATCCTCTCACACCTGTGGTCACTGCAGCATCTGACTCCACTTTGTCCAAAAGGGATCTATTCCATTCAATTACACATGATCTAGATTAGACTGACAACAAGATACTGCACGGGACATAGCAGAGTTGGTGAAGTTGAGTGGTGATGAGTTTGCTATTTGGATGAATAAAGCAAGTAAAAAGTGTGTTAGATAAAAATTCATTTCAATTCGCTAATCGGGCTAATATGAATCAGGTGAATCGAGTTCTGCTTTTGGAAACTGGGTTAAGAAGGGGTGCACCGTTCCTGGAGGTACTGCAATACCAGGTCAATGCGTGGAGTGGACAGAGCAAGCTCTTTTTCCATCTCCCTGTTCTAAAAATCCATTTAATATATGGTCCCCAGATAGGGGACGTATCAGATATTAAACTGATAAGAACAGATACTACACTTGATCTTAGCCAAAAGGCCGAGAAGCGATAACCAGAATTGGTTTGGGCCTCGAGTGGCACCCTGGCCTATGCCGGACACATCTTAGGGAGAGAGAGCGAGAGGGAGACAAACCCACGCCTACACAAGACATTTTGTCACCCAAGCCAACCCTTGAAAAGGCTGCTTTGCAGAGCAAAAACAAGAAGAATGGTGCGTTTTGCAGCCGCCGCCCACTGCAATGAATCTGAATAACTCCTCCTTTAGGGCGCAAGCAACTCCCCTCCCCCTTGCAGTCTTTCCAATTCACGATACAAAAAGACGGACAGGACAGGTTGCCTGACTTTCCGTCACTGCCACCCTTTGCCATCCTTACCCGTAGAAAGCCCTTTCATCATCCCCAAACCCTAATCTTTTCCCTTTCCTTCCCAGCCCCCAAACCCTGCCCTCTGTACCTTTCTCACCACCCGCTTCCCTTCTCCTGTCATCCCCCTACCACCCGGGAAAAAAAGAGATTGCCCCCTCCTTCCACTAGCCCACCCTCCCACCCAAAGAACAACTTCTTCTGCGCAGCTTGTTTTCTAGGCAGCAGCGCTATTGTGATGTCATCGGGGGGCATTGTGACAAGCCGCCAGTGTTCCGTCTCTTCATGTTGTGCACTGTTCAAACCGAAAATACATCAACAGGCAGGCTACAGAAAAGCTTACTAACAAAGGTTAGAGAGGGGCTTTCTCAGAGGGCTTTTTACAGTTTGTCTATTCCCAATTAGCCGGTTTAGTATACTTAATGAAAGTACTAATTCTTTCATAGGCCGCCCATTCTTAGTATTTGACGTTCAGGTAACAACAGGTAACTTTATTTGGAGTGGAAGCAGAGAGATAACACCAGATGCCAATTGTAGATCCTCTCACACCTGTGGTCACTGCAGCATCTGACTCCACTTTGTCCAAAAGGGATCTATTCCATTCAATTACACATGATCTAGATTAGACTGACAACAAGATACTGCACGGGACATAGCAGAGTTGGTGAAGTTGAGTGGTGATGAGTTTGCTATTTGGATGAATAAAGCAAGTAAAAAGTGTGTTAGATAAAAATTCATTTCAATTCGCTAATCGGGCTAATATGAATCAGGTGAATCGAGTTCTGCTTTTGGAAACTGGGTTAAGAAGGGGTGCACCGTTCCTGGAGGTACTGCAATACCAGGTCAATGCGTGGAGTGGACAGAGCAAGCTCTTTTTCCATCTCCCTGTTCTAAAAATCCATTTAATATATGGTCCCCAGATAGGGGACGTATCAGATATTAAACTGATAAGAACAGATACTACACTTGATCTTAGCCAAAAGGCCGAGAAGCGATAACCAGAATTGGTTTGGGCCTCGAGTGGCACCCTGGCCTATGCCGGACACATCTTAGGGAGAGAGAGCGAGAGGGAGACAAACCCACGCCTACACAAGACATTTTGTCACCCAAGCCAACCCTTGAAAAGGCTGCTTTGCAGAGCAAAAACAAGAAGAATGGTGCGTTTTGCAGCCGCCGCCCACTGCAATGAATCTGAATAACTCCTCCTTTAGGGCGCAAGCAACTCCCCTCCCCCTTGCAGTCTTTCCAATTCACGATACAAAAAGACGGACAGGACAGGTTGCCTGACTTTCCGTCACTGCCACCCTTTGCCATCCTTACCCGTAGAAAGCCCTTTCATCATCCCCAAACCCTAATCTTTTCCCTTTCCTTCCCAGCCCCCAAACCCTGCCCTCTGTACCTTTCTCACCACCCGCTTCCCTTCTCCTGTCATCCCCCTACCACCCGGGAAAAAAAGAGATTGCCCCCTCCTTCCACTAGCCCACCCTCCCACCCAAAGAACAACTTCTTCTGCGCAGCTTGTTTTCTAGGCAGCAGCGCTATTGTGATGTCATCGGGGGGCATTGTGACAAGCCGCCAGTGTTCCGTCTCTTCATGTTGTGCACTGTTCAAACCGAAAATACATCAACAGGCAGGCTACAGAAAAGCTTACTAACAAAGGTTAGAGAGGGGCTTTCTCAGAGGGCTTTTTACAGTTTGTCTATTCCCAATTAGCCGGTTTAGTATACTTAATGAAAGTACTAATTCTTTCATAGGCCGCCCATTCTTAGTATTTGACGTTCAGGTAACAACAGGTAACTTTATTTGGAGTGGAAGCAGAGAGATAACACCAGATGCCAATTGTAGATCCTCTCACACCTGTGGTCACTGCAGCATCTGACTCCACTTTGTCCAAAAGGGATCTATTCCATTCAATTACACATGATCTAGATTAGACTGACAACAAGATACTGCACGGGACATAGCAGAGTTGGTGAAGTTGAGTGGTGATGAGTTTGCTATTTGGATGAATAAAGCAAGTAAAAAGTGTGTTAGATAAAAATTCATTTCAATTCGCTAATCGGGCTAATATGAATCAGGTGAATCGAGTTCTGCTTTTGGAAACTGGGTTAAGAAGGGGTGCACCGTTCCTGGAGGTACTGCAATACCAGGTCAATGCGTGGAGTGGACAGAGCAAGCTCTTTTTCCATCTCCCTGTTCTAAAAATCCATTTAATATATGGTCCCCAGATAGGGGACGTATCAGATATTAAACTGATAAGAACAGATACTACACTTGATCTTAGCCAAAAGGCCGAGAAGCGATAACCAGAATTGGTTTGGGCCTCGAGTGGCACCCTGGCCTATGCCGGACACATCTTAGGGAGAGAGAGCGAGAGGGAGACAAACCCACGCCTACACAAGACATTTTGTCACCCAAGCCAACCCTTGAAAAGGCTGCTTTGCAGAGCAAAAACAAGAAGAATGGTGCGTTTTGCAGCCGCCGCCCACTGCAATGAATCTGAATAACTCCTCCTTTAGGGCGCAAGCAACTCCCCTCCCCCTTGCAGTCTTTCCAATTCACGATACAAAAAGACGGACAGGACAGGTTGCCTGACTTTCCGTCACTGCCACCCTTTGCCATCCTTACCCGTAGAAAGCCCTTTCATCATCCCCAAACCCTAATCTTTTCCCTTTCCTTCCCAGCCCCCAAACCCTGCCCTCTGTACCTTTCTCACCACCCGCTTCCCTTCTCCTGTCATCCCCCTACCACCCGGGAAAAAAAGAGATTGCCCCCTCCTTCCACTAGCCCACCCTCCCACCCAAAGAACAACTTCTTCTGCGCAGCTTGTTTTCTAGGCAGCAGCGCTATTGTGATGTCATCGGGGGGCATTGTGACAAGCCGCCAGTGTTCCGTCTCTTCATGTTGTGCACTGTTCAAACCGAAAATACATCAACAGGCAGGCTACAGAAAAGCTTACTAACAAAGGTTAGAGAGGGGCTTTCTCAGAGGGCTTTTTACAGTTTGTCTATTCCCAATTAGCCGGTTTAGTATACTTAATGAAAGTACTAATTCTTTCATAGGCCGCCCATTCTTAGTATTTGACGTTCAGGTAACAACAGGTAACTTTATTTGGAGTGGAAGCAGAGAGATAACACCAGATGCCAATTGTAGATCCTCTCACACCTGTGGTCACTGCAGCATCTGACTCCACTTTGTCCAAAAGGGATCTATTCCATTCAATTACACATGATCTAGATTAGACTGACAACAAGATACTGCACGGGACATAGCAGAGTTGGTGAAGTTGAGTGGTGATGAGTTTGCTATTTGGATGAATAAAGCAAGTAAAAAGTGTGTTAGATAAAAATTCATTTCAATTCGCTAATCGGGCTAATATGAATCAGGTGAATCGAGTTCTGCTTTTGGAAACTGGGTTAAGAAGGGGTGCACCGTTCCTGGAGGTACTGCAATACCAGGTCAATGCGTGGAGTGGACAGAGCAAGCTCTTTTTCCATCTCCCTGTTCTAAAAATCCATTTAATATATGGTCCCCAGATAGGGGACGTATCAGATATTAAACTGATAAGAACAGATACTACACTTGATCTTAGCCAAAAGGCCGAGAAGCGATAACCAGAATTGGTTTGGGCCTCGAGTGGCACCCTGGCCTATGCCGGACACATCTTAGGGAGAGAGAGCGAGAGGGAGACAAACCCACGCCTACACAAGACATTTTGTCACCCAAGCCAACCCTTGAAAAGGCTGCTTTGCAGAGCAAAAACAAGAAGAATGGTGCGTTTTGCAGCCGCCGCCCACTGCAATGAATCTGAATAACTCCTCCTTTAGGGCGCAAGCAACTCCCCTCCCCCTTGCAGTCTTTCCAATTCACGATACAAAAAGACGGACAGGACAGGTTGCCTGACTTTCCGTCACTGCCACCCTTTGCCATCCTTACCCGTAGAAAGCCCTTTCATCATCCCCAAACCCTAATCTTTTCCCTTTCCTTCCCAGCCCCCAAACCCTGCCCTCTGTACCTTTCTCACCACCCGCTTCCCTTCTCCTGTCATCCCCCTACCACCCGGGAAAAAAAGAGATTGCCCCCTCCTTCCACTAGCCCACCCTCCCACCCAAAGAACAACTTCTTCTGCGCAGCTTGTTTTCTAGGCAGCAGCGCTATTGTGATGTCATCGGGGGGCATTGTGACAAGCCGCCAGTGTTCCGTCTCTTCATGTTGTGCACTGTTCAAACCGAAAATACATCAACAGGCAGGCTACAGAAAAGCTTACTAACAAAGGTTAGAGAGGGGCTTTCTCAGAGGGCTTTTTACAGTTTGTCTATTCCCAATTAGCCGGTTTAGTATACTTAATGAAAGTACTAATTCTTTCATAGGCCGCCCATTCTTAGTATTTGACGTTCAGGTAACAACAGGTAACTTTATTTGGAGTGGAAGCAGAGAGATAACACCAGATGCCAATTGTAGATCCTCTCACACCTGTGGTCACTGCAGCATCTGACTCCACTTTGTCCAAAAGGGATCTATTCCATTCAATTACACATGATCTAGATTAGACTGACAACAAGATACTGCACGGGACATAGCAGAGTTGGTGAAGTTGAGTGGTGATGAGTTTGCTATTTGGATGAATAAAGCAAGTAAAAAGTGTGTTAGATAAAAATTCATTTCAATTCGCTAATCGGGCTAATATGAATCAGGTGAATCGAGTTCTGCTTTTGGAAACTGGGTTAAGAAGGGGTGCACCGTTCCTGGAGGTACTGCAATACCAGGTCAATGCGTGGAGTGGACAGAGCAAGCTCTTTTTCCATCTCCCTGTTCTAAAAATCCATTTAATATATGGTCCCCAGATAGGGGACGTATCAGATATTAAACTGATAAGAACAGATACTACACTTGATCTTAGCCAAAAGGCCGAGAAGCGATAACCAGAATTGGTTTGGGCCTCGAGTGGCACCCTGGCCTATGCCGGACACATCTTAGGGAGAGAGAGCGAGAGGGAGACAAACCCACGCCTACACAAGACATTTTGTCACCCAAGCCAACCCTTGAAAAGGCTGCTTTGCAGAGCAAAAACAAGAAGAATGGTGCGTTTTGCAGCCGCCGCCCACTGCAATGAATCTGAATAACTCCTCCTTTAGGGCGCAAGCAACTCCCCTCCCCCTTGCAGTCTTTCCAATTCACGATACAAAAAGACGGACAGGACAGGTTGCCTGACTTTCCGTCACTGCCACCCTTTGCCATCCTTACCCGTAGAAAGCCCTTTCATCATCCCCAAACCCTAATCTTTTCCCTTTCCTTCCCAGCCCCCAAACCCTGCCCTCTGTACCTTTCTCACCACCCGTTTCCCTTCTCCTGTCATCCCCCTACCACCCGGGAAAAAAAGAGATTGCCCCCTCCTTCCACTAGCCCACCCTCCCACCCAAAGAACAACTTCTTCTGCGCAGCTTGTTTTCTAGGCAGCAGCGCTATTGTGATGTCATCGGGGGGCATTGTGACAAGCCGCCAGTGTTCCGTCTCTTCATGTTGTGCACTGTTCAAACCGAAAATACATCAACAGGCAGGCTACAGAAAAGCTTACTAACAAAGGTTAGAGGGGGGCTTTCTCAGAGGGCTTTTTACAGTTTGTCTATTCCCAATTAGCCGGTTTAGTATACTTAATGAAAGTACTAATTCTTTCATAGGCCGCCCATTCTTAGTATTTGACGTTCAGGTAACAACAGGTAACTTTATTTGGAGTGGAAGCAGAGAGATAACACCAGATGCCAATTGTAGATCCTCTCACACCTGTGGTCACTGCAGCATCTGACTCCACTTTGTCCAAAAGGGATCTATTCCATTCAATTACACATGATCTAGATTAGACTGACAACAAGATACTGCACGGGACATAGCAGAGTTGGTGAAGTTGAGTGGTGATGAGTTTGCTATTTGGATGAATAAAGCAAGTAAAAAGTGTGTTAGATAAAAATTCATTTCAATTCGCTAATCGGGCTAATATGAATCAGGTGAATCGAGTTCTGCTTTTGGAAACTGGGTTAAGAAGGGGTGCACCGTTCCTGGAGGTACTGCAATACCAGGTCAATGCGTGGAGTGGACAGAGCAAGCTCTTTTTCCATCTCCCTGTTCTAAAAATCCATTTAATATATGGTCCCCAGATAGGGGACGTATCAGATATTAAACTGATAAGAACAGATACTACACTTGATCTTAGCCAAAAGGCCGAGAAGCGATAACCAGAATTGGTTTGGGCCTCGAGTGGCACCCTGGCCTATGCCGGACACATCTTAGGGAGAGAGAGCGAGAGGGAGACAAACCCACGCCTACACAAGACATTTTGTCACCCAAGCCAACCCTTGAAAAGGCTGCTTTGCAGAGCAAAAACAAGAAGAATGGTGCGTTTTGCAGCCGCCGCCCACTGCAATGAATCTGAATAACTCCTCCTTTAGGGCGCAAGCAACTCCCCTCCCCCTTGCAGTCTTTCCAATTCACGATACAAAAAGATGGACAGGACAGGTTGCCTGACTTTCCGTCACTGCCACCCTTTGCCATCCTTACCCGTAGAAAGCCCTTTCATCATCCCCAAACCCTAATCTTTTCCCTTTCCTTCCCAGCCCCCAAACCCTGCCCTCTGTACCTTTCTCACCACCCGCTTCCCTTCTCCTGTCATCCCCCTACCACCCGGGAAAAAAAGAGATTGCCCCCTCCTTCCACTAGCCCACCCTCCCACCCAAAGAACAACTTCTTCTGCGCAGCTTGTTTTCTAGGCAGCAGCGCTATTGTGATGTCATCGGGGGGCATTGTGACAAGCCGCCAGTGTTCCGTCTCTTCATGTTGTGCACTGTTCAAACCGAAAATACATCAACAGGCAGGCTACAGAAAAGCTTACTAACAAAGGTTAGAGAGGGGCTTTCTCAGAGGGCTTTTTACAGTTTGTCTATTCCCAATTAGCCGGTTTAGTATACTTAATGAAAGTACTAATTCTTTCATAGGCCGCCCATTCTTAGTATTTGACTTTCAGGTAACAACAGGTAACTTTATTTGGAGTGGAAGCAGAGAGATAACACCAGATGCCAATTGTAGATCCTCTCACACCTGTGGTCACTGCAGCATCTGACTCCACTTTGTCCAAAAGGGATCTATTCCATTCAATTACACATGATCTAGATTAGACTGACAACAAGATACTGCACGGGACATAGCAGAGTTGGTGAAGTTGAGTGGTGATGAGTTTGCTATTTGGATGAATAAAGCAAGTAAAAAGTGTGTTAGATAAAAATTCATTTCAATTCGCTAATCGGGCTAATATGAATCAGGTGAATCGAGTTCTGCTTTTGGAAACTGGGTTAAGAAGGGGTGCACCGTTCCTGGAGGTACTGCAATACCAGGTCAATGCGTGGAGTGGACAGAGCAAGCTCTTTTTCCATCTCCCTGTTCTAAAAATCCATTTAATATATGGTCCCCAGATAGGGGACGTATCAGATATTAAACTGATAAGAACAGATACTACACTTGATCTTAGCCAAAAGGCCGAGAAGCGATAACCAGAATTGGTTTGGGCCTCGAGTGGCACCCTGGCCTATGCCGGACACATCTTAGGGAGAGAGAGCGAGAGGGAGACAAACCCACGCCTACACAAGACATTTTGTCACCCAAGCCAACCCTTGAAAAGGCTGCTTTGCAGAGCAAAAACAAGAAGAATGGTGCGTTTTGCAGCCGCCGCCCACTGCAATGAATCTGAATAACTCCTCCTTTAGGGCGCAAGCAACTCCCCTCCCCCTTGCAGTCTTTCCAATTCACGATACAAAAAGACGGACAGGACAGGTTGCCTGACTTTCCGTCACTGCCACCCTTTGCCATCCTTACCCGTAGAAAGCCCTTTCATCATCCCCAAACCCTAATCTTTTCCCTTTCCTTCCCAGCCCCCAAACCCTGCCCTCTGTACCTTTCTCACCACCCGCTTCCCTTCTCCTGTCATCCCCCTACCACCCGGGAAAAAAAGAGATTGCCCCCTCCTTCCACTAGCCCACCCTCCCACCCAAAGAACAACTTCTTCTGCGCAGCTTGTTTTCTAGGCAGCAGCGCTATTGTGATGTCATCGGGGGGCATTGTGACAAGCCGCCAGTGTTCCGTCTCTTCATGTTGTGCACTGTTCAAACCGAAAATACATCAACAGGCAGGCTACAGAAAAGCTTACTAACAAAGGTTAGAGAGGGGCTTTCTCAGAGGGCTTTTTACAGTTTGTCTATTCCCAATTAGCCGGTTTAGTATACTTAATGAAAGTACTAATTCTTTCATAGGCCGCCCATTCTTAGTATTTGACGTTCAGGTAACAACAGGTAACTTTATTTGGAGTGGAAGCAGAGAGATAACACCAGATGCCAATTGTAGATCCTCTCACACCTGTGGTCACTGCAGCATCTGACTCCACTTTGTCCAAAAGGGATCTATTCCATTCAATTACACATGATCTAGATTAGACTGACAACAAGATACTGCACGGGACATAGCAGAGTTGGTGAAGTTGAGTGGTGATGAGTTTGCTATTTGGATGAATAAAGCAAGTAAAAAGTGTGTTAGATAAAAATTCATTTCAATTCGCTAATCGGGCTAATATGAATCAGGTGAATCGAGTTCTGCTTTTGGAAACTGGGTTAAGAAGGGGTGCACCGTTCCTGGAGGTACTGCAATACCAGGTCAATGCGTGGAGTGGACAGAGCAAGCTCTTTTTCCATCTCCCTGTTCTAAAAATCCATTTAATATATGGTCCCCAGATAGGGGACGTATCAGATATTAAACTGATAAGAACAGATACTACACTTGATCTTAGCCAAAAGGCCGAGAAGCGATAACCAGAATTGGTTTGGGCCTCGAGTGGCACCCTGGCCTATGCCGGACACATCTTAGGGAGAGAGAGCGAGAGGGAGACAAACCCACGCCTACACAAGACATTTTGTCACCCAAGCCAACCCTTGAAAAGGCTGCTTTGCAGAGCAAAAACAAGAAGAATGGTGCGTTTTGCAGCCGCCGCCCACTGCAATGAATCTGAATAACTCCTCCTTTAGGGCGCAAGCAACTCCCCTCCCCCTTGCAGTCTTTCCAATTCACGATACAAAAAGACGGACAGGACAGGTTGCCTGACTTTCCGTCACTGCCACCCTTTGCCATCCTTACCCGTAGAAAGCCCTTTCATCATCCCCAAACCCTAATCTTTTCCCTTTCCTTCCCAGCCCCCAAACCCTGCCCTCTGTACCTTTCTCACCACCCGCTTCCCTTCTCCTGTCATCCCCCTACCACCCGGGAAAAAAAGAGATTGCCCCCTCCTTCCACTAGCCCACCCTCCCACCCAAAGAACAACTTCTTCTGCGCAGCTTGTTTTCTAGGCAGCAGCGCTATTGTGATGTCATCGGGGGGCATTGTGACAAGCCGCCAGTGTTCCGTCTCTTCATGTTGTGCACTGTTCAAACCGAAAATACATCAACAGGCAGGCTACAGAAAAGCTTACTAACAAAGGTTAGAGAGGGGCTTTCTCAGAGGGCTTTTTACAGTTTGTCTATTCCCAATTAGCCGGTTTAGTATACTTAATGAAAGTACTAATTCTTTCATAGGCCGCCCATTCTTAGTATTTGACGTTCAGGTAACAACAGGTAACTTTATTTGGAGTGGAAGCAGAGAGATAACACCAGATGCCAATTGTAGATCCTCTCACACCTGTGGTCACTGCAGCATCTGACTCCACTTTGTCCAAAAGGGATCTATTCCATTCAATTACACATGATCTAGATTAGACTGACAACAAGATACTGCACGGGACATAGCAGAGTTGGTGAAGTTGAGTGGTGATGAGTTTGCTATTTGGATGAATAAAGCAAGTAAAAAGTGTGTTAGATAAAAATTCATTTCAATTCGCTAATCGGGCTAATATGAATCAGGTGAATCGAGTTCTGCTTTTGGAAACTGGGTTAAGAAGGGGTGCACCGTTCCTGGAGGTACTGCAATACCAGGTCAATGCGTGGAGTGGACAGAGCAAGCTCTTTTTCCATCTCCCTGTTCTAAAAATCCATTTAATATATGGTCCCCAGATAGGGGACGTATCAGATATTAAACTGATAAGAACAGATACTACACTTGATCTTAGCCAAAAGGCCGAGAAGCGATAACCAGAATTGGTTTGGGCCTCGAGTGGCACCCTGGCCTATGCCGGACACATCTTAGGGAGAGAGAGCGAGAGGGAGACAAACCCACGCCTACACAAGACATTTTGTCACCCAAGCCAACCCTTGAAAAGGCTGCTTTGCAGAGCAAAAACAAGAAGAATGGTGCGTTTTGCAGCCGCCGCCCACTGCAATGAATCTGAATAACTCCTCCTTTAGGGCGCAAGCAACTCCCCTCCCCCTTGCAGTCTTTCCAATTCACGATACAAAAAGACGGACAGGACAGGTTGCCTGACTTTCCGTCACTGCCACCCTTTGCCATCCTTACCCGTAGAAAGCCCTTTCATCATCCCCAAACCCTAATCTTTTCCCTTTCCTTCCCAGCCCCCAAACCCTGCCCTCTGTACCTTTCTCACCACCCGCTTCCCTTCTCCTGTCATCCCCCTACCACCCGGGAAAAAAAGAGATTGCCCCCTCCTTCCACTAGCCCACCCTCCCACCCAAAGAACAACTTCTTCTGCGCAGCTTGTTTTCTAGGCAGCAGCGCTATTGTGATGTCATCGGGGGGCATTGTGACAAGCCGCCAGTGTTCCGTCTCTTCATGTTGTGCACTGTTCAAACCGAAAATACATCAACAGGCAGGCTACAGAAAAGCTTACTAACAAAGGTTAGAGAGGGGCTTTCTCAGAGGGCTTTTTACAGTTTGTCTATTCCCAATTAGCCGGTTTAGTATACTTAATGAAAGTACTAATTCTTTCATAGGCCGCCCATTCTTAGTATTTGACGTTCAGGTAACAACAGGTAACTTTATTTGGAGTGGAAGCAGAGAGATAACACCAGATGCCAATTGTAGATCCTCTCACACCTGTGGTCACTGCAGCATCTGACTCCACTTTGTCCAAAAGGGATCTATTCCATTCAATTACACATGATCTAGATTAGACTGACAACAAGATACTGCACGGGACATAGCAGAGTTGGTGAAGTTGAGTGGTGATGAGTTTGCTATTTGGATGAATAAAGCAAGTAAAAAGTGTGTTAGATAAAAATTCATTTCAATTCGCTAATCGGGCTAATATGAATCAGGTGAATCGAGTTCTGCTTTTGGAAACTGGGTTAAGAAGGGGTGCACCGTTCCTGGAGGTACTGCAATACCAGGTCAATGCGTGGAGTGGACAGAGCAAGCTCTTTTTCCATCTCCCTGTTCTAAAAATCCATTTAATATATGGTCCCCAGATAGGGGACGTATCAGATATTAAACTGATAAGAACAGATACTACACTTGATCTTAGCCAAAAGGCCGAGAAGCGATAACCAGAATTGGTTTGGGCCTCGAGTGGCACCCTGGCCTATGCCGGACACATCTTAGGGAGAGAGAGCGAGAGGGAGACAAACCCACGCCTACACAAGACATTTTGTCACCCAAGCCAACCCTTGAAAAGGCTGCTTTGCAGAGCAAAAACAAGAAGAATGGTGCGTTTTGCAGCCGCCGCCCACTGCAATGAATCTGAATAACTCCTCCTTTAGGGCGCAAGCAACTCCCCTCCCCCTTGCAGTCTTTCCAATTCACGATACAAAAAGACGGACAGGACAGGTTGCCTGACTTTCCGTCACTGCCACCCTTTGCCATCCTTACCCGTAGAAAGCCCTTTCATCATCCCCAAACCCTAATCTTTTCCCTTTCCTTCCCAGCCCCCAAACCCTGCCCTCTGTACCTTTCTCACCACCCGCTTCCCTTCTCCTGTCATCCCCCTACCACCCGGGAAAAAAAGAGATTGCCCCCTCCTTCCACTAGCCCACCCTCCCACCCAAAGAACAACTTCTTCTGCGCAGCTTGTTTTCTAGGCAGCAGCGCTATTGTGATGTCATCGGGGGGCATTGTGACAAGCCGCCAGTGTTCCGTCTCTTCATGTTGTGCACTGTTCAAACCGAAAATACATCAACAGGCAGGCTACAGAAAAGCTTACTAACAAAGGTTAGAGAGGGGCTTTCTCAGAGGGCTTTTTACAGTTTGTCTATTCCCAATTAGCCGGTTTAGTATACTTAATGAAAGTACTAATTCTTTCATAGGCCGCCCATTCTTAGTATTTGACGTTCAGGTAACAACAGGTAACTTTATTTGGAGTGGAAGCAGAGAGATAACACCAGATGCCAATTGTAGATCCTCTCACACCTGTGGTCACTGCAGCATCTGACTCCACTTTGTCCAAAAGGGATCTATTCCATTCAATTACACATGATCTAGATTAGACTGACAACAAGATACTGCACGGGACATAGCAGAGTTGGTGAAGTTGAGTGGTGATGAGTTTGCTATTTGGATGAATAAAGCAAGTAAAAAGTGTGTTAGATAAAAATTCATTTCAATTCGCTAATCGGGCTAATATGAATCAGGTGAATCGAGTTCTGCTTTTGGAAACTGGGTTAAGAAGGGGTGCACCGTTCCTGGAGGTACTGCAATACCAGGTCAATGCGTGGAGTGGACAGAGCAAGCTCTTTTTCCATCTCCCTGTTCTAAAAATCCATTTAATATATGGTCCCCAGATAGGGGACGTATCAGATATTAAACTGATAAGAACAGATACTACACTTGATCTTAGCCAAAAGGCCGAGAAGCGATAACCAGAATTGGTTTGGGCCTCGAGTGGCACCCTGGCCTATGCCGGACACATCTTAGGGAGAGAGAGCGAGAGGGAGACAAACCCACGCCTACACAAGACATTTTGTCACCCAAGCCAACCCTTGAAAAGGCTGCTTTGCAGAGCAAAAACAAGAAGAATGGTGCGTTTTGCAGCCGCCGCCCACTGCAATGAATCTGAATAACTCCTCCTTTAGGGCGCAAGCAACTCCCCTCCCCCTTGCAGTCTTTCCAATTCACGATACAAAAAGACGGACAGGACAGGTTGCCTGACTTTCCGTCACTGCCACCCTTTGCCATCCTTACCCGTAGAAAGCCCTTTCATCATCCCCAAACCCTAATCTTTTCCCTTTCCTTCCCAGCCCCCAAACCCTGCCCTCTGTACCTTTCTCACCACCCGCTTCCCTTCTCCTGTCATCCCCCTACCACCCGGGAAAAAAAGAGATTGCCCCCTCCTTCCACTAGCCCACCCTCCCACCCAAAGAACAACTTCTTCTGCGCAGCTTGTTTTCTAGGCAGCAGCGCTATTGTGATGTCATCGGGGGGCATTGTGACAAGCCGCCAGTGTTCCGTCTCTTCATGTTGTGCACTGTTCAAACCGAAAATACATCAACAGGCAGGCTACAGAAAAGCTTACTAACAAAGGTTAGAGAGGGGCTTTCTCAGAGGGCTTTTTACAGTTTGTCTATTCCCAATTAGCCGGTTTAGTATACTTAATGAAAGTACTAATTCTTTCATAGGCCGCCCATTCTTAGTATTTGACGTTCAGGTAACAACAGGTAACTTTATTTGGAGTGGAAGCAGAGAGATAACACCAGATGCCAATTGTAGATCCTCTCACACCTGTGGTCACTGCAGCATCTGACTCCACTTTGTCCAAAAGGGATCTATTCCATTCAATTACACATGATCTAGATTAGACTGACAACAAGATACTGCACGGGACATAGCAGAGTTGGTGAAGTTGAGTGGTGATGAGTTTGCTATTTGGATGAATAAAGCAAGTAAAAAGTGTGTTAGATAAAAATTCATTTCAATTCGCTAATCGGGCTAATATGAATCAGGTGAATCGAGTTCTGCTTTTGGAAACTGGGTTAAGAAGGGGTGCACCGTTCCTGGAGGTACTGCAATACCAGGTCAATGCGTGGAGTGGACAGAGCAAGCTCTTTTTCCATCTCCCTGTTCTAAAAATCCATTTAATATATGGTCCCCAGATAGGGGACGTATCAGATATTAAACTGATAAGAACAGATACTACACTTGATCTTAGCCAAAAGGCCGAGAAGCGATAACCAGAATTGGTTTGGGCCTCGAGTGGCACCCTGGCCTATGCCGGACACATCTTAGGGAGAGAGAGCGAGAGGGAGACAAACCCACGCCTACACAAGACATTTTGTCACCCAAGCCAACCCTTGAAAAGGCTGCTTTGCAGAGCAAAAACAAGAAGAATGGTGCGTTTTGCAGCCGCCGCCCACTGCAATGAATCTGAATAACTCCTCCTTTAGGGCGCAAGCAACTCCCCTCCCCCTTGCAGTCTTTCCAATTCACGATACAAAAAGACGGACAGGACAGGTTGCCTGACTTTCCGTCACTGCCACCCTTTGCCATCCTTACCCGTAGAAAGCCCTTTCATCATCCCCAAACCCTAATCTTTTCCCTTTCCTTCCCAGCCCCCAAACCCTGCCCTCTGTACCTTTCTCACCACCCGCTTCCCTTCTCCTGTCATCCCCCTACCACCCGGGAAAAAAAGAGATTGCCCCCTCCTTCCACTAGCCCACCCTCCCACCCAAAGAACAACTTCTTCTGCGCAGCTTGTTTTCTAGGCAGCAGCGCTATTGTGATGTCATCGGGGGGCATTGTGACAAGCCGCCAGTGTTCCGTCTCTTCATGTTGTGCACTGTTCAAACCGAAAATACATCAACAGGCAGGCTACAGAAAAGCTTACTAACAAAGGTTAGAGAGGGGCTTTCTCAGAGGGCTTTTTACAGTTTGTCTATTCCCAATTAGCCGGTTTAGTATACTTAATGAAAGTACTAATTCTTTCATAGGCCGCCCATTCTTAGTATTTGACGTTCAGGTAACAACAGGTAACTTTATTTGGAGTGGAAGCAGAGAGATAACACCAGATGCCAATTGTAGATCCTCTCACACCTGTGGTCACTGCAGCATCTGACTCCACTTTGTCCAAAAGGGATCTATTCCATTCAATTACACATGATCTAGATTAGACTGACAACAAGATACTGCACGGGACATAGCAGAGTTGGTGAAGTTGAGTGGTGATGAGTTTGCTATTTGGATGAATAAAGCAAGTAAAAAGTGTGTTAGATAAAAATTCATTTCAATTCGCTAATCGGGCTAATATGAATCAGGTGAATCGAGTTCTGCTTTTGGAAACTGGGTTAAGAAGGGGTGCACCGTTCCTGGAGGTACTGCAATACCAGGTCAATGCGTGGAGTGGACAGAGCAAGCTCTTTTTCCATCTCCCTGTTCTAAAAATCCATTTAATATATGGTCCCCAGATAGGGGACGTATCAGATATTAAACTGATAAGAACAGATACTACACTTGATCTTAGCCAAAAGGCCGAGAAGCGATAACCAGAATTGGTTTGGGCCTCGAGTGGCACCCTGGCCTATGCCGGACACATCTTAGGGAGAGAGAGCGAGAGGGAGACAAACCCACGCCTACACAAGACATTTTGTCACCCAAGCCAACCCTTGAAAAGGCTGCTTTGCAGAGCAAAAACAAGAAGAATGGTGCGTTTTGCAGCCGCCGCCCACTGCAATGAATCTGAATAACTCCTCCTTTAGGGCGCAAGCAACTCCCCTCCCCCTTGCAGTCTTTCCAATTCACGATACAAAAAGACGGACAGGACAGGTTGCCTGACTTTCCGTCACTGCCACCCTTTGCCATCCTTACCCGTAGAAAGCCCTTTCATCATCCCCAAACCCTAATCTTTTCCCTTTCCTTCCCAGCCCCCAAACCCTGCCCTCTGTACCTTTCTCACCACCCGCTTCCCTTCTCCTGTCATCCCCCTACCACCCGGGAAAAAAAGAGATTGCCCCCTCCTTCCACTAGCCCACCCTCCCACCCAAAGAACAACTTCTTCTGCGCAGCTTGTTTTCTAGGCAGCAGCGCTATTGTGATGTCATCGGGGGGCATTGTGACAAGCCGCCAGTGTTCCGTCTCTTCATGTTGTGCACTGTTCAAACCGAAAATACATCAACAGGCAGGCTACAGAAAAGCTTACTAACAAAGGTTAGAGAGGGGCTTTCTCAGAGGGCTTTTTACAGTTTGTCTATTCCCAATTAGCCGGTTTAGTATACTTAATGAAAGTACTAATTCTTTCATAGGCCGCCCATTCTTAGTATTTGACGTTCAGGTAACAACAGGTAACTTTATTTGGAGTGGAAGCAGAGAGATAACACCAGATGCCAATTGTAGATCCTCTCACACCTGTGGTCACTGCAGCATCTGACTCCACTTTGTCCAAAAGGGATCTATTCCATTCAATTACACATGATCTAGATTAGACTGACAACAAGATACTGCACGGGACATAGCAGAGTTGGTGAAGTTGAGTGGTGATGAGTTTGCTATTTGGATGAATAAAGCAAGTAAAAAGTGTGTTAGATAAAAATTCATTTCAATTCGCTAATCGGGCTAATATGAATCAGGTGAATCGAGTTCTGCTTTTGGAAACTGGGTTAAGAAGGGGTGCACCGTTCCTGGAGGTACTGCAATACCAGGTCAATGCGTGGAGTGGACAGAGCAAGCTCTTTTTCCATCTCCCTGTTCTAAAAATCCATTTAATATATGGTCCCCAGATAGGGGACGTATCAGATATTAAACTGATAAGAACAGATACTACACTTGATCTTAGCCAAAAGGCCGAGAAGCGATAACCAGAATTGGTTTGGGCCTCGAGTGGCACCCTGGCCTATGCCGGACACATCTTAGGGAGAGAGAGCGAGAGGGAGACAAACCCACGCCTACACAAGACATTTTGTCACCCAAGCCAACCCTTGAAAAGGCTGCTTTGCAGAGCAAAAACAAGAAGAATGGTGCGTTTTGCAGCCGCCGCCCACTGCAATGAATCTGAATAACTCCTCCTTTAGGGCGCAAGCAACTCCCCTCCCCCTTGCAGTCTTTCCAATTCACGATACAAAAAGACGGACAGGACAGGTTGCCTGACTTTCCGTCACTGCCACCCTTTGCCATCCTTACCCGTAGAAAGCCCTTTCATCATCCCCAAACCCTAATCTTTTCCCTTTCCTTCCCAGCCCCCAAACCCTGCCCTCTGTACCTTTCTCACCACCCGCTTCCCTTCTCCTGTCATCCCCCTACCACCCGGGAAAAAAAGAGATTGCCCCCTCCTTCCACTAGCCCACCCTCCCACCCAAAGAACAACTTCTTCTGCGCAGCTTGTTTTCTAGGCAGCAGCGCTATTGTGATGTCATCGGGGGGCATTGTGACAAGCCGCCAGTGTTCCGTCTCTTCATGTTGTGCACTGTTCAAACCGAAAATACATCAACAGGCAGGCTACAGAAAAGCTTACTAACAAAGGTTAGAGAGGGGCTTTCTCAGAGGGCTTTTTACAGTTTGTCTATTCCCAATTAGCCGGTTTAGTATACTTAATGAAAGTACTAATTCTTTCATAGGCCGCCCATTCTTAGTATTTGACGTTCAGGTAACAACAGGTAACTTTATTTGGAGTGGAAGCAGAGAGATAACACCAGATGCCAATTGTAGATCCTCTCACACCTGTGGTCACTGCAGCATCTGACTCCACTTTGTCCAAAAGGGATCTATTCCATTCAATTACACATGATCTAGATTAGACTGACAACAAGATACTGCACGGGACATAGCAGAGTTGGTGAAGTTGAGTGGTGATGAGTTTGCTATTTGGATGAATAAAGCAAGTAAAAAGTGTGTTAGATAAAAATTCATTTCAATTCGCTAATCGGGCTAATATGAATCAGGTGAATCGAGTTCTGCTTTTGGAAACTGGGTTAAGAAGGGGTGCACCGTTCCTGGAGGTACTGCAATACCAGGTCAATGCGTGGAGTGGACAGAGCAAGCTCTTTTTCCATCTCCCTGTTCTAAAAATCCATTTAATATATGGTCCCCAGATAGGGGACGTATCAGATATTAAACTGATAAGAACAGATACTACACTTGATCTTAGCCAAAAGGCCGAGAAGCGATAACCAGAATTGGTTTGGGCCTCGAGTGGCACCCTGGCCTATGCCGGACACATCTTAGGGAGAGAGAGCGAGAGGGAGACAAACCCACGCCTACACAAGACATTTTGTCACCCAAGCCAACCCTTGAAAAGGCTGCTTTGCAGAGCAAAAACAAGAAGAATGGTGCGTTTTGCAGCCGCCGCCCACTGCAATGAATCTGAATAACTCCTCCTTTAGGGCGCAAGCAACTCCCCTCCCCCTTGCAGTCTTTCCAATTCACGATACAAAAAGACGGACAGGACAGGTTGCCTGACTTTCCGTCACTGCCACCCTTTGCCATCCTTACCCGTAGAAAGCCCTTTCATCATCCCCAAACCCTAATCTTTTCCCTTTCCTTCCCAGCCCCCAAACCCTGCCCTCTGTACCTTTCTCACCACCCGCTTCCCTTCTCCTGTCATCCCCCTACCACCCGGGAAAAAAAGAGATTGCCCCCTCCTTCCACTAGCCCACCCTCCCACCCAAAGAACAACTTCTTCTGCGCAGCTTGTTTTCTAGGCAGCAGCGCTATTGTGATGTCATCGGGGGGCATTGTGACAAGCCGCCAGTGTTCCGTCTCTTCATGTTGTGCACTGTTCAAACCGAAAATACATCAACAGGCAGGCTACAGAAAAGCTTACTAACAAAGGTTAGAGAGGGGCTTTCTCAGAGGGCTTTTTACAGTTTGTCTATTCCCAATTAGCCGGTTTAGTATACTTAATGAAAGTACTAATTCTTTCATAGGCCGCCCATTCTTAGTATTTGACGTTCAGGTAACAACAGGTAACTTTATTTGGAGTGGAAGCAGAGAGATAACACCAGATGCCAATTGTAGATCCTCTCACACCTGTGGTCACTGCAGCATCTGACTCCACTTTGTCCAAAAGGGATCTATTCCATTCAATTACACATGATCTAGATTAGACTGACAACAAGATACTGCACGGGACATAGCAGAGTTGGTGAAGTTGAGTGGTGATGAGTTTGCTATTTGGATGAATAAAGCAAGTAAAAAGTGTGTTAGATAAAAATTCATTTCAATTCGCTAATCGGGCTAATATGAATCAGGTGAATCGAGTTCTGCTTTTGGAAACTGGGTTAAGAAGGGGTGCACCGTTCCTGGAGGTACTGCAATACCAGGTCAATGCGTGGAGTGGACAGAGCAAGCTCTTTTTCCATCTCCCTGTTCTAAAAATCCATTTAATATATGGTCCCCAGATAGGGGACGTATCAGATATTAAACTGATAAGAACAGATACTACACTTGATCTTAGCCAAAAGGCCGAGAAGCGATAACCAGAATTGGTTTGGGCCTCGAGTGGCACCCTGGCCTATGCCGGACACATCTTAGGGAGAGAGAGCGAGAGGGAGACAAACCCACGCCTACACAAGACATTTTGTCACCCAAGCCAACCCTTGAAAAGGCTGCTTTGCAGAGCAAAAACAAGAAGAATGGTGCGTTTTGCAGCCGCCGCCCACTGCAATGAATCTGAATAACTCCTCCTTTAGGGCGCAAGCAACTCCCCTCCCCCTTGCAGTCTTTCCAATTCACGATACAAAAAGACGGACAGGACAGGTTGCCTGACTTTCCGTCACTGCCACCCTTTGCCATCCTTACCCGTAGAAAGCCCTTTCATCATCCCCAAACCCTAATCTTTTCCCTTTCCTTCCCAGCCCCCAAACCCTGCCCTCTGTACCTTTCTCACCACCCGCTTCCCTTCTCCTGTCATCCCCCTACCACCCGGGAAAAAAAGAGATTGCCCCCTCCTTCCACTAGCCCACCCTCCCACCCAAAGAACAACTTCTTCTGCGCAGCTTGTTTTCTAGGCAGCAGCGCTATTGTGATGTCATCGGGGGGCATTGTGACAAGCCGCCAGTGTTCCGTCTCTTCATGTTGTGCACTGTTCAAACCGAAAATACATCAACAGGCAGGCTACAGAAAAGCTTACTAACAAAGGTTAGAGAGGGGCTTTCTCAGAGGGCTTTTTACAGTTTGTCTATTCCCAATTAGCCGGTTTAGTATACTTAATGAAAGTACTAATTCTTTCATAGGCCGCCCATTCTTAGTATTTGACGTTCAGGTAACAACAGGTAACTTTATTTGGAGTGGAAGCAGAGAGATAACACCAGATGCCAATTGTAGATCCTCTCACACCTGTGGTCACTGCAGCATCTGACTCCACTTTGTCCAAAAGGGATCTATTCCATTCAATTACACATGATCTAGATTAGACTGACAACAAGATACTGCACGGGACATAGCAGAGTTGGTGAAGTTGAGTGGTGATGAGTTTGCTATTTGGATGAATAAAGCAAGTAAAAAGTGTGTTAGATAAAAATTCATTTCAATTCGCTAATCGGGCTAATATGAATCAGGTGAATCGAGTTCTGCTTTTGGAAACTGGGTTAAGAAGGGGTGCACCGTTCCTGGAGGTACTGCAATACCAGGTCAATGCGTGGAGTAGACAGAGCAAGCTCTTTTTCCATCTCCCTGTTCTAAAAATCCATTTAATATATGGTCCCCAGATAGGGGACGTATCAGATATTAAACTGATAAGAACAGATACTACACTTGATCTTAGCCAAAAGGCCGAGAAGCGATAACCAGAATTGGTTTGGGCCTCGAGTGGCACCCTGGCCTATGCCGGACACATCTTAGGGAGAGAGAGCGAGAGGGAGACAAACCCACGCCTACACAAGACATTTTGTCACCCAAGCCAACCCTTGAAAAGGCTGCTTTGCAGAGCAAAAACAAGAAGAATGGTGCGTTTTGCAGCCGCCGCCCACTGCAATGAATCTGAATAACTCCTCCTTTAGGGCGCAAGCAACTCCCCTCCCCCTTGCAGTCTTTCCAATTCACGATACAAAAAGACGGACAGGACAGGTTGCCTGACTTTCCGTCACTGCCACCCTTTGCCATCCTTACCCGTAGAAAGCCCTTTCATCATCCCCAAACCCTAATCTTTTCCCTTTCCTTCCCAGCCCCCAAACCCTGCCCTCTGTACCTTTCTCACCACCCGCTTCCCTTCTCCTGTCATCCCCCTACCACCCGGGAAAAAAAGAGATTGCCCCCTCCTTCCACTAGCCCACCCTCCCACCCAAAGAACAACTTCTTCTGCGCAGCTTGTTTTCTAGGCAGCAGCGCTATTGTGATGTCATCGGGGGGCATTGTGACAAGCCGCCAGTGTTCCGTCTCTTCATGTTGTGCACTGTTCAAACCGAAAATACATCAACAGGCAGGCTACAGAAAAGCTTACTAACAAAGGTTAGAGAGGGGCTTTCTCAGAGGGCTTTTTACAGTTTGTCTATTCCCAATTAGCCGGTTTAGTATACTTAATGAAAGTACTAATTCTTTCATAGGCCGCCCATTCTTAGTATTTGACGTTCAGGTAACAACAGGTAACTTTATTTGGAGTGGAAGCAGAGAGATAACACCAGATGCCAATTGTAGATCCTCTCACACCTGTGGTCACTGCAGCATCTGACTCCACTTTGTCCAAAAGGGATCTATTCCATTCAATTACACATGATCTAGATTAGACTGACAACAAGATACTGCACGGGACATAGCAGAGTTGGTGAAGTTGAGTGGTGATGAGTTTGCTATTTGGATGAATAAAGCAAGTAAAAAGTGTGTTAGATAAAAATTCATTTCAATTCGCTAATCGGGCTAATATGAATCAGGTGAATCGAGTTCTGCTTTTGGAAACTGGGTTAAGAAGGGGTGCACCGTTCCTGGAGGTACTGCAATACCAGGTCAATGCGTGGAGTGGACAGAGCAAGCTCTTTTTCCATCTCCCTGTTCTAAAAATCCATTTAATATATGGTCCCCAGATAGGGGACGTATCAGATATTAAACTGATAAGAACAGATTTAATGAAGCTTTCCAAAGCACCGCAAAAAATGCATGACCGAAGTCACACCAAAAACAGTGCAAAGGCTAGGATTCGTGTGGACCCCTCCGTGAGGAGAGGGTCCCCAAAAATCAACCCCGTCCCTCCGAGCCAGAAGGCCACAGCAAGGGTCAGGGATCTTCGGTGCTCCCCCAAGCCGAAGCCTGGTTGAGCCTTGTCGTTGCTCCCAGCGTCCACCCAGGCATCTTACCCAAGTGGAGTAGAGAGCTACTAGTTGTTGGTTTCGCAGCCGAAACTGCCCGGACCGTCAACCGGTGTTGGTTTCTCAGCCCAAGGCTAACCGGACCTCCAACCGGGTGATGGTTTCTCAGCCGAAGCTGACCCAGACCTCCAACCGGGTGTTGGTTTCTCAGCCGAAGCTGACCCAGACCTCCAACCGGGTGTTGGTTTCTCAGCCGAAGCTGACCCGGACCTCCAACCGGGTGTTGGTTTCTCAGCCCAAAGCTGAACGGACCTCCGACCACTGATAAGAACAGATACTACACTTGATCTTAGCCAAAAGGCCGAGAAGCGATAACCAGAATTGGTTTGGGCCTCGAGTGGCACCCTGGCCTATGCCAGACACATCTTAGGGAGAGAGAGCGAGAGGGAGACAAACCCACGCCTACACAAGACATTTTGTCACCCAAGCCAACCCTTGAAAAGGCTGCTTTGCAGAGCAAAAACAAGAAGAATGGTGCGTTTTGCAGCCGCCGCCCACTGCAATGAATCTGAATAACTCCTCCTTTAGGGCGCAAGCAACTCCCCTCCCCCTTGCAGTCTTTCCAATTCACGATACAAAAAGACGGACAGGACAGGTTGCCTGACTTTCCGTCACTGCCACCCTTTGCCATCCTTACCCGTAGAAAGCCCTTTCATCATCCCCAAACCCTAATCTTTTCCCTTTCCTTCCCAGCCCCCAAACCCTGCCCTCTGTACCTTTCTCACCACCCGCTTCCCTTCTCCTGTCATCCCCCTACCACCCGGGAAAAAAAGAGATTGCCCCCTCCTTCCACTAGCCCACCCTCCCACCCAAAGAACAACTTCTTCTGCGCAGCTTGTTTTCTAGGCAGCAGCGCTATTGTGATGTCATCGGGGGGCATTGTGACAAGCCGCCAGTGTTCCGTCTCTTCATGTTGTGCACTGTTCAAACCGAAAATACATCAACAGGCAGGCTACAGAAAAGCTTACTAACAAAGGTTAGAGAGGGGCTTTCTCAGAGGGCTTTTTACAGTTTGTCTATTCCCAATTAGCCGGTTTAGTATACTTAATGAAAGTACTAATTCTTTCATAGGCCGCCCATTCTTAGTATTTGACGTTCAGGTAACAACAGGTAACTTTATTTGGAGTGGAAGCAGAGAGATAACACCAGATGCCAATTGTAGATCCTCTCACACCTGTGGTCACTGCAGCATCTGACTCCACTTTGTCCAAAAGGGATCTATTCCATTCAATTACACATGATCTAGATTAGACTGACAACAAGATACTGCACGGGACATAGCAGAGTTGGTGAAGTTGAGTGGTGATGAGTTTGCTATTTGGATGAATAAAGCAAGTAAAAAGTGTGTTAGATAAAAATTCATTTCAATTCGCTAATCGGGCTAATATGAATCAGGTGAATCGAGTTCTGCTTTTGGAAACTGGGTTAAGAAGGGGTGCACCGTTCCTGGAGGTACTGCAATACCAGGTCAATGCGTGGAGTGGACAGAGCAAGCTCTTTTTCCATCTCCCTGTTCTAAAAATCCATTTAATATATGGTCCCCAGATAGGGGACGTATCAGATATTAAACTGATAAGAACAGATTTAATGAAGCTTTCCAAAGCACCGCAAAAAATGCATGACCGAAGTCACACCAAAAACAGTGCAAAGGCTAGGATTCGTGTGGACCCCTCCGTGAGGAGAGGGTCCCCAAAAATCAACCCCGTCCCTCCGAGCCAGAAGGCCACAGCAAGGGTCAGGGATCTTCGGTGCTCCCCCAAGCCGAAGCCTGGTTGAGCCTTGTCGTTGCTCCCAGCGTCCACCCAGGCATCTTACCCAAGTGGAGTAGAGAGCTACTAGTTGTTGGTTTCGCAGCCGAAACTGCCCGGACCGTCAACCGGTGTTGGTTTCTCAGCCCAAGGCTAACCGGACCTCCAACCGGGTGATGGTTTCTCAGCCGAAGCTGACCCAGACCTCCAACCGGGTGTTGGTTTCTCAGCCGAAGCTGACCCAGACCTCCAACCGGGTGTTGGTTTCTCAGCCGAAGCTGACCCGGACCTCCAACCGGGTGTTGGTTTCTCAGCCCAAAGCTGAACGGACCTCCGACCACTGATAAGAACAGATACTACACTTGATCTTAGCCAAAAGGCCGAGAAGCGATAACCAGAATTGGTTTGGGCCTCGAGTGGCACCCTGGCCTATGCCAGACACATCTTAGGGAGAGAGAGCGAGAGGGAGACAAACCCACGCCTACACAAGACATTTTGTCACCCAAGCCAACCCTTGAAAAGGCTGCTTTGCAGAGCAAAAACAAGAAGAATGGTGCGTTTTGCAGCCGCCGCCCACTGCAATGAATCTGAATAACTCCTCCTTTAGGGCGCAAGCAACTCCCCTCCCCCTTGCAGTCTTTCCAATTCACGATACAAAAAGACGGACAGGACAGGTTGCCTGACTTTCCGTCACTGCCACCCTTTGCCATCCTTACCCGTAGAAAGCCCTTTCATCATCCCCAAACCCTAATCTTTTCCCTTTCCTTCCCAGCCCCCAAACCCTGCCCTCTGTACCTTTCTCACCACCCGCTTCCCTTCTCCTGTCATCCCCCTACCACCCGGGAAAAAAAGAGATTGCCCCCTCCTTCCACTAGCCCACCCTCCCACCCAAAGAACAACTTCTTCTGCGCAGCTTGTTTTCTAGGCAGCAGCGCTATTGTGATGTCATCGGGGGGCATTGTGACAAGCCGCCAGTGTTCCGTCTCTTCATGTTGTGCACTGTTCAAACCGAAAATACATCAACAGGCAGGCTACAGAAAAGCTTACTAACAAAGGTTAGAGAGGGGCTTTCTCAGAGGGCTTTTTACAGTTTGTCTATTCCCAATTAGCCGGTTTAGTATACTTAATGAAAGTACTAATTCTTTCATAGGCCGCCCATTCTTAGTATTTGACGTTCAGGTAACAACAGGTAACTTTATTTGGAGTGGAAGCAGAGAGATAACACCAGATGCCAATTGTAGATCCTCTCACACCTGTGGTCACTGCAGCATCTGACTCCACTTTGTCCAAAAGGGATCTATTCCATTCAATTACACATGATCTAGATTAGACTGACAACAAGATACTGCACGGGACATAGCAGAGTTGGTGAAGTTGAGTGGTGATGAGTTTGCTATTTGGATGAATAAAGCAAGTAAAAAGTGTGTTAGATAAAAATTCATTTCAATTCGCTAATCGGGCTAATATGAATCAGGTGAATCGAGTTCTGCTTTTGGAAACTGGGTTAAGAAGGGGTGCACCGTTCCTGGAGGTACTGCAATACCAGGTCAATGCGTGGAGTGGACAGAGCAAGCTCTTTTTCCATCTCCCTGTTCTAAAAATCCATTTAATATATGGTCCCCAGATAGGGGACGTATCAGATATTAAACTGATAAGAACAGATACTACACTTGATCTTAGCCAAAAGGCCGAGAAGCGATAACCAGAATTGGTTTGGGCCTCGAGTGGCACCCTGGCCTATGCCGGACACATCTTAGGGAGAGAGAGCGAGAGGGAGACAAACCCACGCCTACACAAGACATTTTGTCACCCAAGCCAACCCTTGAAAAGGCTGCTTTGCAGAGCAAAAACAAGAAGAATGGTGCGTTTTGCAGCCGCCGCCCACTGCAATGAATCTGAATAACTCCTCCTTTAGTGCGCAAGCAACTCCCCTCCCCCTTGCAGTCTTTCCAATTCACGATACAAAAAGACGGACAGGACAGGTTGCCTGACTTTCCGTCACTGCCACCCTTTGCCATCCTTACCCGTAGAAAGCCCTTTCATCATCCCCAAACCCTAATCTTTTCCCTTTCCTTCCCAGCCCCCAAACCCTGCCCTCTGTACCTTTCTCACCACCCGCTTCCCTTCTCCTGTCATCCCCCTACCACCCGGGAAAAAAAGAGATTGCCCCCTCCTTCCACTAGCCCACCCTCCCACCCAAAGAACAACTTCTTCTGCGCAGCTTGTTTTCTAGGCAGCAGCGCTATTGTGATGTCATCGGGGGGCATTGTGACAAGCCGCCAGTGTTCCGTCTCTTCATGTTGTGCACTGTTCAAACCGAAAATACATCAACAGGCAGGTTACAGAAAAGCTTACTAACAAAGGTTAGAGAGGGGCTTTCTCAGAGGGCTTTTTACAGTTTGTCTATTCCCAATTAGCCGGTTTAGTATACTTAATGAAAGTACTAATTCTTTCATAGGCCGCCCATTCTTAGTATTTGACGTTCAGGTAACAACAGGTAACTTTATTTGGAGTGGAAGCAGAGAGATAACACCAGATGCCAATTGTAGATCCTCTCACACCTGTGGTCACTGCAGCATCTGACTCCACTTTGTCCAAAAGGGATCTATTCCATTCAATTACACATGATCTAGATTAGACTGACAACAAGATACTGCACGGGACATAGCAGAGTTGGTGAAGTTGAGTGGTGATGAGTTTGCTATTTGGATGAATAAAGCAAGTAAAAAGTGTGTTAGATAAAAATTCATTTCAATTCGCTAATCGGGCTAATATGAATCAGGTGAATCGAGTTCTGCTTTTGGAAACTGGGTTAAGAAGGGGTGCACCGTTCCTGGAGGTACTGCAATACCAGGTCAATGCGTGGAGTGGACAGAGCAAGCTCTTTTTCCATCTCCCTGTTCTAAAAATCCATTTAATATATGGTCCCCAGATAGGGGACGTATCAGATATTAAACTGATAAGAACAGATACTACACTTGATCTTAGCCAAAAAGCCGAGAAGCGATAACCAGAATTGGTTTGGGCCTCGAGTGGCACCCTGGCCTATGCCGGACACATCTTAGGGAGAGAGAGCGAGAGGGAGACAAACCCACGCCTACACAAGACATTTTGTCACCCAAGCCAACCCTTGACAAGGCTGCTTTGCAGAGCAAAAACAAGAAGAATGGTGCGTTTTGCAGCCGCCGCCCACTGCAATGAATCTGAATAACTCCTCCTTTAGGGCGCAAGCAACTCCCCTCCCCCTTGCAGTCTTTCCAATTCACGATACAAAAAGACGGACAGGACAGGTTGCCTGACTTTCCGTCACTGCCACCCTTTGCCATCCTTACCCGTAGAAAGCCCTTTCATCATCCCCAAACCCTAATCTTTTCCCTTTCCTTCCCAGCCCCCAAACCCTGCCCTCTGTACCTTTCTCACCACCCGCTTCCCTTCTCCTGTCATCCCCCTACCACCCGGGAAAAAAAGAGATTGCCCCCTCCTTCCACTAGCCCACCCTCCCACCCAAAGAACAACTTCTTCTGCGCAGCTTGTTTTCTAGGCAGCAGCGCTATTGTGATGTCATCGGGGGGCATTGTGACAAGCCGCCAGTGTTCCGTCTCTTCATGTTGTGCACTGTTCAAACCGAAAATACATCAACAGGCAGGCTACAGAAAAGCTTACTAACAAAGGTTAGAGAGGGGCTTTCTCAGAGGGCTTTTTACAGTTTGTCTATTCCCAATTAGCCGGTTTAGTATACTTAATGAAAGTACTAATTCTTTCATAGGCCGCCCATTCTTAGTATTTGACGTTCAGGTAACAACAGGTAACTTTATTTGGAGTGGAAGCAGAGAGATAACACCAGATGCCAATTGTAGATCCTCTCACACCTGTGGTCACTGCAGCATCTGACTCCACTTTGTCCAAAAGGGATCTATTCCATTCAATTACACATGATCTAGATTAGACTGACAACAAGATACTGCACGGGACATAGCAGAGTTGGTGAAGTTGAGTGGTGATGAGTTTGCTATTTGGATGAATAAAGCAAGTAAAAAGTGTGTTAGATAAAAATTCATTTCAATTCGCTAATCGGGCTAATATGAATCAGGTGAATCGAGTTCTGCTTTTGGAAACTGGGTTAAGAAGGGGTGCACCGTTCCTGGAGGTACTGCAATACCAGGTCAATGCGTGGAGTGGACAGAGCAAGCTCTTTTTCCATCTCCCTGTTCTAAAAATCCATTTAATATATGGTCCCCAGATAGGGGACGTATCAGATATTAAACTGATAAGAACAGATACTACACTTGATCTTAGCCAAAAGGCCGAGAAGCGATAACCAGAATTGGTTTGGGCCTCGAGTGGCACCCTGGCCTATGCCGGACACATCTTAGGGAGAGAGAGCGAGAGGGAGACAAACCCACGCCTACACAAGACATTTTGTCACCCAAGCCAACCCTTGAAAAGGCTGCTTTGCAGAGCAAAAACAAGAAGAATGGTGCGTTTTGCAGCCGCCGCCCACTGCAATGAATCTGAATAACTCCTCCTTTAGGGCGCAAGCAACTCCCCTCCCCCTTGCAGTCTTTCCAATTCACGATACAAAAAGACGGACAGGACAGGTTGCCTGACTTTCCGTCACTGCCACCCTTTGCCATCCTTACCCGTAGAAAGCCCTTTCATCATCCCCAAACCCTAATCTTTTCCCTTTCCTTCCCAGCCCCCAAACCCTGCCCTCTGTACCTTTCTCACCACCCGCTTCCCTTCTCCTGTCATCCCCCTACCACCCGGGAAAAAAAGAGATTGCCCCCTCCTTCCACTAGCCCACCCTCCCACCCAAAGAACAACTTCTTCTGCGCAGCTTGTTTTCTAGGCAGCAGCGCTATTGTGATGTCATCGGGGGGCATTGTGACAAGCCGCCAGTGTTCCGTCTCTTCATGTTGTGCACTGTTCAAACCGAAAATACATCAACAGGCAGGCTACAGAAAAGCTTACTAACAAAGGTTAGAGAGGGGCTTTCTCAGAGGGCTTTTTACAGTTTGTCTATTCCCAATTAGCCGGTTTAGTATACTTAATGAAAGTACTAATTCTTTCATAGGCCGCCCATTCTTAGTATTTGACGTTCAGGTAACAACAGGTAACTTTATTTGGAGTGGAAGCAGAGAGATAACACCAGATGCCAATTGTAGATCCTCTCACACCTGTGGTCACTGCAGCATCTGACTCCACTTTGTCCAAAAGGGATCTATTCCATTCAATTACACATGATCTAGATTAGACTGACAACAAGATACTGCACGGGACATAGCAGAGTTGGTGAAGTTGAGTGGTGATGAGTTTGCTATTTGGATGAATAAAGCAAGTAAAAAGTGTGTTAGATAAAAATTCATTTCAATTCGCTAATCGGGCTAATATGAATCAGGTGAATCGAGTTCTGCTTTTGGAAACTGGGTTAAGAAGGGGTGCACCGTTCCTGGAGGTACTGCAATACCAGGTCAATGCGTGGAGTGGACAGAGCAAGCTCTTTTTCCATCTCCCTGTTCTAAAAATCCATTTAATATATGGTCCCCAGATAGGGGACGTATCAGATATTAAACTGATAAGAACAGATACTACACTTGATCTTAGCCAAAAGGCCGAGAAGCGATAACCAGAATTGGTTTGGGCCTCGAGTGGCACCCTGGCCTATGCCGGACACATCTTAGGGAGAGAGAGCGAGAGGGAGACAAACCCACGCCTACACAAGACATTTTGTCACCCAAGCCATGACCAGCTGAGGGATGATTCTCCGGTCATGATGTCTGTGTAACCAAACCCCCTTATCCTCTAAAATTAAACACACGGACTGCATGCGACTTGGTTCAAATGGCCACAGCAGCCTTTTTATTGCCTATTGTTTTACAGACTAGTACCTTAGGGACGCCGTCCAACGGGCGACCCAAAACAACCACATAACGGTAACAATAGACAATAACATTTACAATACCCCCCGGGGTAGGCCCAGTCCACTACTACTACTCCCCCTGTCCCCGGCCGCAACACACCGACCCAGAGACGAGGTGCCAATCACCCACGGATTGACCCCCACACTTTGGCAGAACCCCGTGCCTGCCACATCCCGGAAACCGAGAGCCACCATACCAAGACAATGACTCCCGGTCCAGCCACCAATCACTTCCAAACCTCTGGACCAGACCTACCCCCACCGCTACTGTGACAAAAGGTATCCCAACTTACCCAAAAACATCTCCCACATGACAACACAAAGGGAGGGTGGGCGGGGATCGTTCGGCGTCCGGAAACAGAAGAGGAGGTAACTCCTTCCTCTCCCAGCTAACCCTTTCCCTGCTCCTCCTCTTCCTCCCCGGCTAAAACCATCCCCCAAAGCCATATTAGGCATATACCACTGTCCCTATTAACCCATCACTCCCTACCTCCCCCTTGGTCATGTCGCCCCTCCCCCCAAGTGGGTCCGTGGCTTTCTTGACCAGCTGAGGGATGATTCTCCGGTCATGATGTCTGTGTAACCAAACCCCCTTATCCTCTAAAATTAAACACACGGACTGCATGCGACTTGGTTCAAATGGCCACAGCAGCCTTTTTATTGCCTATTGTTTTACAGACTAGTACCTTAGGGACGCCGTCCAACGGGCGACCCAAAACAACCACATAACGGTAACAATAGACAATAACATTTACAATACCCCCCGGGGTAGGCCCAGTCCACTACTACTACTCCCCCTGTCCCCGGCCGCAACACACCGACCCAGAGACGAGGTGCCAATCACCCACGGATTGACCCCCACACTTTGGCAGAACCCCGTGCCTGCCACATCCCGGAAACCGAGAGCCACCATACCAAGACAATGACTCCCGGTCCAGCCACCAATCACTTCCAAACCTCTGGACCAGACCTACCCCCACCGCCACAGGACAGACCACGTGACACCTTACGTGGCCTGGACCCGCCACACACCAAAAGCACGCTCCACACCATCCTGCAGACCCAACGCCCATAAATCCAGACCGACCTCGTTGAGGTGCACACCATCACCCCTCCGAAATCGCCAATCAGCCGGCTCCAAATCCCTGTGCCGTACCACAATCCCACCATTCCTGGTCACAAACCTAGCCACTACCCTATTCACCTGGGCCCTGGCCTTATTAACCTTCTCCACCGACCGAGCCCCTCTCCATGCCAACCTGGTCACTATGTCAGACCATACGACCAGCAAACCAGGATACCGCTTCCACAACTGCAGTAAATCAATCTTTATGTCTCGGATCAAATCCCGCGACGCCCTGGCACCAAGATCATTACCCCCCACATGCAATACCAGCACCTCCGGGGGCCGCTCAACTTTACAATGGAAACGAAATTCCGGGACCACCCTGCCCCACTCCATGCCCCGAACTCCGATCCATCGAACAGTCGCCTGCGCACGATCCAAACCCAGCTGTCGACCATTCGGGCGGACCTCCGCCCGACGGGCACCCCAAAATACGAAGGAGTGCCCCAAGATCCAGATCAGGCACTTCCCTATAACAAATAAAACAAAACGAAAATATCAAAACCAATAACAGCACAACCACCAACACATCAAAAAACACCCCTTTCCTCAAACCTTCCGCACGTAACCAAAGTCCCATGATGCTACAACAACTGCGGTCTCACATACCGCCGAAAACAAGAAGATTCCCATCTACCAATACGCTTTACCACCTCATCTCCAAGCCCCCAACGGGCTGCCTCCGTTGCTGCACCAATTCGGAATGAATGCGACCCGAATTCCTCCGGGCGCTCCCCCGCGTTACGTAGACTTAGCCGCAGCACCGCCACAAACTGAAACCTCGACAAAAACGACCCATTCAAATGCCGCAACAACGGGCCAGGTAAGCCTCCCCTCACGGCCATAAATCTCTCGACTAAACGCACAGGGCACAATTCCTCTCCTGGAACCGCATATAACACCACCAATCTACCACGGCCCAGCTGATCCATTTTTGACCGGCGAATCCGGCACTCCACCTGACTACTGCTCACTTGCACGTCCTCAAACATCAAACCACCCCCCGTCACCCTGGACGGGCTCACCAGCTCGCCTATCCGGAACGCCCCATAAAAAGCGAGACCGAAAGCCGTTGTAAATAGAACCGTCTCGTACACAGACTCACAAATGCCGCTCAGGCCACCCACCATCCGTCTCAACAAACCAAACGATACAGGGCGCCTCTTGTCCCTCTCCCGTACGCCACGGCGAAAGCCCCTCAAAGCCTGACGAACCCGAAAATCCTGTGAAACATCACGCTCCCCTCTCATTTTTAACCAAAATGCCACTGCCGACACCCGATGTGCCACAGCCGATGCCGATCGCCCGGCTGAAAAATCCGTACTCACCAATGACAACAAAGCCACCAAGTAATCCACGCTTTCCCCACCAAACATCAGACGCAACAACTCCTCCCATTCAGCCCACACCTTAGCATACCGGCACCAAGTCACCTCGGTCACCGAGTTCCGAATCAAGTCTGAGATCACCGCCTCACCAGATGCCACAAATCCTCGGGGCACTCCACTCCAACTTCGTCCGCCCACGGCAACAGCGCCCGAAACCTGCTGAACTGAAAACGAGACAAAGCATCAGCCACCTCGTTGTCAACACCCGGAACGTGCCGTGCCACTACCTGCACATTCAACTGCAGACATCTCAACACTAAATGCCGCAAATACACCACCACCGGCTCCGACTTAGCAGACAAGTTGTTAATCGCGTGCACCACCGCCTGGTTATCACAATGAAAACACACTTTCCTTCCGGCAAAGTGCGACCCCCATAGCTCCACTGCCACTACAATGGGGAATAGCTCTAACAGGGCCAAATTCCTAACCAAGCCGCTCTCCCGCCACGCCTGTGGCCACTGCCCGACACACCAATGACCTCTGAAGACAGCCCCAAACCCGGCCGACCCCGCCGCATCCGTAAACAGCTGCAACGCCCCGTTAGACGCCACCCTCTCCATCACCAGCGTCCGGCCGTTGAAATGCTGCAAAAATTGATCCCATACTTCCAAATCGTCCCTGATCGCCTTTGCGATCCGCACAAAATGCGCCGGCAACCGTACCCCGGCCGTCGCCGTCGCCAAACGCCTCGCAAACACTCTCCCCATTGGCACAATTCTGCAAGCAAAATTCAATTTTCCAAGCAAAGACTGCACCGCCTTAAGCCGCACCTTCTTCGCCGCTTTTACCCCTGACACTGCGGACCTCAAATCACGGACCTTCTCCGCCGGCAACCTGCATTCCATAGCAATGGTGTCAATTTCAATTCCCAGAAAACACATCACCGGCGCCGGGCCTTCCGTCTTATCCGGCGCCAAAGGAATCCCGAAACTGGCCGCAACTTTTTGCAACGCAAATAGCAAACCCGCACAAACCATCGAACCCGCCGGCCCGACACACAGGAAATCATCCAAGTAATGAATGATGGACGTAAGCCCGGACACGTCCCGAACCACCCACTCAACAAACGAACTAAATGCCTCAAAGTACGAACACGAAATGGAACAGCCCATTGGCAAACAACGATCAACATAATAACTGCCATCCCACCAGCAACCCAACAAATGCTGACTATCTGGATGAACCGGTAACAACCGAAACGCTGCTTCCACATCCGCCTTTGCCATCAATGCACCCCGCCCCGCCGCCCTAACCAGGTCCAACGCCTTATCGAACGACACATAATATACCGCCGACAACTCCGGCGCAATGCCATCATTCACCGATAACCCTTCCGGGTAAGACAAATGATGAATCAGCCGAAATTTATTCCGCTCCTTCTTTGGTACCACCCCCAACGGTGACACCACCAAATTCCCGCACGGCGGGGCAACATAAGGGCCGCCCATCCTGCCCAAAGCCACCTCCCTTTCCAGCTTCTCATCCACCACTTCCGGGTGATCCCGAGCGGAACGCAAATTACGATACGGCGGAACCGATGCATTAACAACCGACGGAATATGAAAACCATCCGAAAAACCAGAACTTAACAACGCCGCCGCCTCCTTGTCCGGATACCTATTTAAAAACGGAACCATCACTTCTACCTTCACCGGCGTCGTCCCTCTTACCAGCCCCATCACCAGCCTTTCCTTTTCCTTTTTTAAAACATTTGGACAAGCTATGTCCCCCCCCACATCCGGAGCATTCATGCTTAAAACGGCACGCCGCTCCAAACCTGCACTGCCCTTCATTGTACTGCCAACACAAACCTTTCTTGAAACTTGCCGGGGACCCGGCCCCCCCCGAACCCCCGGCGCCCCCCCGAAAGGGCTGAGCCGGTGCCGACATCAATCGCATCCATAAGGAAATATCCTTATGGTCCCAACGCACATCTGGCCGCAATGCCTTCCGCTGCCTAAATTGCTCGTCGTAGCGCAGCCACGCCAGTCCGCCATAAACTCGATAAGCCTCCCCTATCGCATCCATGTAGCCGAACAAAGCCGAACAATGCTCCGGCTCCTTCTCCCCGACCACGCTCGCCAAAATCGCAAATGCCTGTAGCCAGTTGGCAAAAGTCCGAGGAATAAGCCTATAACGGCGCTTTTCCTCCTCGTCCTTCTCCTTTTTGGAATCACTCGGCTTAACCCTATCCAAATTAAATTTCTCCAGGGGAAGCAGAGAAAATATCTCCACATATTCCCCTTTCCAAATTTTTTCCCGCACCTCCTTCTTTAAATGGGCCCCCAGCGGGCCCTCAAAACAAACATAAACTTCGCTTTTAGCCCTATCATCTAAGCGCACCACCTCATCCTCCTTCTCCTTTTCCTTCTCCTTTTCCTTCTCCTTTTCCTTCTCCTTTCCCCCCCCCGTCTCACTCCCCCCTTCGCCCCCCCCTCTACTCGCACCCGCTCCGTCACCCCCCGTCGCCGCCGAGGCCCCTAAACCGGCTGCACCCACCCACGCCGCCACCGGCGCCTGGGCCCCCTCCCCCCCCGCTCCCGAAGCCGCCGCCAGCCCCTGCAACAGCCCCAACAATTGACTCCACACTGCGAAACCAGCGGGCGCTGCCGTAGCCGCAGCCGCCCCCCCCCCCGAAGCCCCCCGCCAGCGCAGCCCCTGCCGCCTCCGCGGCCGTCTCACCCGACCGCCGCTCGGCGTCTCCCGAGACCGCCGCCTCGCTGTCCTCCGTCTGTCGTCCATCCGACTCCTCCGAACCGAAAGCCTCTTCCCCCTCCTCGCCGCTGGCCTCATCTTCCATCCGACATCCGGGGGGCGCCGCCGCAGCACCCCCCCCACCACGGCCGCCAGACAGGGCCGCCGCGTGGGCAGAGTCATCCCCGCTCCATCTCTTGCCCCGGGGTGACAACCCAGGAGACCGTCCTGTCCCCCGCGCCGGCACCCCGGGCCTCGACCTCTTGCGCCCGCCCCCCTGCCGACTGCAAGGGGCCTCCGGGCGCGGACGACCAGACGCCCGGCTCCGGATCTCAGCCGTCGTCGCCTCTGGCCCTCCTGGGCTATTGCAGGCCTCCATCCGCCGAGTCCTCCCGCTCCCACGGGAGACTGCCACATCCGGGGGCTGCACAGCGGTACTGAGTGACCCGGCGGTTGCCGCAGGGCTCCCGCCGTCACTCCTTCTCTCAGCCGCACCGGGGTCAGGCACCGCAGACCCCCCCCCCGGCGCCGGACCTACCGCCACGTGAAGCCCCGCGGTCCCCCCCGCCGACTGCAGGGGGATCTGCTGGCCTCTCTCCTGCGCCGAGCGCGCTCCCGGCCTGGAGCCGCTGCAGTCTCAGTAACTCCAGCCCGGAGGCCGGGACCGGAAGCAGGCCCCGTGCTGGCCACTCCCACCTCCCGACCGCCGCGGCTGGAACGAAGATTCCTCCCGCCGGCCTCTGCAGCAGCCAGACGCTGCTGCTGCGCTGCACTCTGCGGAGGGTCCCTGGAGGGGCTCTTACATCTCCTCCTCGCCCCCCCCGCGCCCGGGGAATACCTGCGGGGGGGCCGCGACTGGCGCCCGCCGCTGCTGGGGGGACGAGGGGCAAGCGCCGACGGGTTAACCCCGGCAGCCCTGATGTGGGTCTGCACTGCCAGGGGCCCGTGCGCTGCGACCGCTGCCTGAATCAGACGCTGGAGCTCCTGAAGATCTGCCATGGAGGTGCACGTGCAGATCGTTCGGCGTCCGGAAACAGAAGAGGAGGTAACTCCTTCCTCTCCCAGCTAACCCTTTCCCTGCTCCTCCTCTTCCTCCCCGGCTAAAACCATCCCCCAAAGCCATATTAGGCATATACCACTGTCCCTATTAACCCATCACTCCCTACCTCCCCCTTGGTCATGTCGCCCCTCCCCCCAAGTGGGTCCGTGGCTTTCTACCCTTGAAAAGGCTGCTTTGCAGAGCAAAAACAAGAAGAATGGTGCGTTTTGCAGCCGCCGCCCACTGCAATGAATCTGAATAACTCCTCCTTTAGGGCGCAAGCAACTCCCCTCCCCCTTGCAGTCTTTCCAATTCACGATACAAAAAGACGGACAGGACAGGTTGCCTGACTTTCCGTCACTGCCACCCTTTGCCATCCTTACCCGTAGAAAGCCCTTTCATCATCCCCAAACCCTAATCTTTTCCCTTTCCTTCCCAGCCCCCAAACCCTGCCCTCTGTACCTTTCTCACCACCCGCTTCCCTTCTCCTGTCATCCCCCTACCACCTGGGAAAAAAAGAGATTGCCCCCTCCTTCCACTAGCCCACCCTCCCACCCAAAGAACAACTTCTTCTGCGCAGCTTGTTTTCTAGGCAGCAGCGCTATTGTGATGTCATCGGGGGGCATTGTGACAAGCCGCCAGTGTTCCGTCTCTTCATGTTGTGCACTGTTCAAACCGAAAATACATCAACAGGCAGGCTACAGAAAAGCTTACTAACAAAGGTTAGAGAGGGGCTTTCTCAGAGGGCTTTTTACAGTTTGTCTATTCCCAATTAGCCGGTTTAGTATACTTAATGAAAGTACTAATTCTTTCATAGGCCGCCCATTCTTAGTATTTGACGTTCAGGTAACAACAGGTAACTTTATTTGGAGTGGAAGCAGAGAGATAACACCAGATGCCAATTGTAGATCCTCTCACACCTGTGGTCACTGCAGCATCTGACTCCACTTTGTCCAAAAGGGATCTATTCCATTCAATTACACATGATCTAGATTAGACTGACAACAAGATACTGCACGGGACATAGCAGAGTTGGTGAAGTTGAGTGGTGATGAGTTTGCTATTTGGATGAATAAAGCAAGTAAAAAGTGTGTTAGATAAAAATTCATTTCAATTCGCTAATCGGGCTAATATGAATCAGGTGAATCGAGTTCTGCTTTTGGAAACTGGGTTAAGAAGGGGTGCACCGTTCCTGGAGGTACTGCAATACCAGGTCAATGCGTGGAGTGGACAGAGCAAGCTCTTTTTCCATCTCCCTGTTCTAAAAATCCATTTAATATATGGTCCCCAGATAGGGGACGTATCAGATATTAAACTGATAAGAACAGATACTACACTTGATCTTAGCCAAAAGGCCGAGAAGCGATAACCAGAATTGGTTTGGGCCTCGAGTGGCACCCTGGCCTATGCCGGACACATCTTAGGGAGAGAGAGCGAGAGGGAGACAAACCCACGCCTACACAAGACATTTTGTCACCCAAGCCAACCCTTGAAAAGGCTGCTTTGCAGAGCAAAAACAAGAAGAATGGTGCGTTTTGCAGCCGCCGCCCACTGCAATGAATCTGAATAACTCCTCCTTTAGGGCGCAAGCAACTCCCCTCCCCCTTGCAGTCTTTCCAATTCACGATACAAAAAGACGGACAGGACAGGTTGCCTGACTTTCCGTCACTGCCACCCTTTGCCATCCTTACCCGTAGAAAGCCCTTTCATCATCCCCAAACCCTAATCTTTTCCCTTTCCTTCCCAGCCCCCAAACCCTGCCCTCTGTACCTTTCTCACCACCCGCTTCCCTTCTCCTGTCATCCCCCTACCACCCGGGAAAAAAAGAGATTGCCCCCTCCTTCCACTAGCCCACCCTCCCACCCAAAGAACAACTTCTTCTGCGCAGCTTGTTTTCTAGGCAGCAGCGCTATTGTGATGTCATCGGGGGGCATTGTGACAAGCCGCCAGTGTTCCGTCTCTTCATGTTGTGCACTGTTCAAACCGAAAATACATCAACAGGCAGGCTACAGAAAAGCTTACTAACAAAGGTTAGAGAGGGGCTTTCTCAGAGGGCTTTTTACAGTTTGTCTATTCCCAATTAGCCGGTTTAGTATACTTAATGAAAGTACTAATTCTTTCATAGGCCGCCCATTCTTAGTATTTGACGTTCAGGTAACAACAGGTAACTTTATTTGGAGTGGAAGCAGAGAGATAACACCAGATGCCAATTGTAGATCCTCTCACACCTGTGGTCACTGCAGCATCTGACTCCACTTTGTCCAAAAGGGATCTATTCCATTCAATTACACATGATCTAGATTAGACTGACAACAAGATACTGCACGGGACATAGCAGAGTTGGTGAAGTTGAGTGGTGATGAGTTTGCTATTTGGATGAATAAAGCAAGTAAAAAGTGTGTTAGATAAAAATTCATTTCAATTCGCTAATCGGGCTAATATGAATCAGGTGAATCGAGTTCTGCTTTTGGAAACTGGGTTAAGAAGGGGTGCACCGTTCCTGGAGGTACTGCAATACCAGGTCAATGCGTGGAGTGGACAGAGCAAGCTCTTTTTCCATCTCCCTGTTCTAAAAATCCATTTAATATATGGTCCCCAGATAGGGGACGTATCAGATATTAAACTGATAAGAACAGATACTACACTTGATCTTAGCCAAAAGGCCGAGAAGCGATAACCAGAATTGGTTTGGGCCTCGAGTGGCACCCTGGCCTATGCCGGACACATCTTAGGGAGAGAGAGCGAGAGGGAGACAAACCCACGCCTACACAAGACATTTTGTCACCCAAGCCAACCCTTGAAAAGGCTGCTTTGCAGAGCAAAAACAAGAAGAATGGTGCGTTTTGCAGCCGCCGCCCACTGCAATGAATCTGAATAACTCCTCCTTTAGGGCGCAAGCAACTCCCCTCCCCCTTGCAGTCTTTCCAATTCACGATACAAAAAGACGGACAGGACAGGTTGCCTGACTTTCCGTCACTGCCACCCTTTGCCATCCTTACCCGTAGAAAGCCCTTTCATCATCCCCAAACCCTAATCTTTTCCCTTTCCTTCCCAGCCCCCAAACCCTGCCCTCTGTACCTTTCTCACCACCCGCTTCCCTTCTCCTGTCATCCCCCTACCACCCGGGAAAAAAAGAGATTGCCCCCTCCTTCCACTAGCCCACCCTCCCACCCAAAGAACAACTTCTTCTGCGCAGCTTGTTTTCTAGGCAGCAGCGCTATTGTGATGTCATCGGGGGGCATTGTGACAAGCCGCCAGTGTTCCGTCTCTTCATGTTGTGCACTGTTCAAACCGAAAATACATCAACAGGCAGGCTACAGAAAAGCTTACTAACAAAGGTTAGAGAGGGGCTTTCTCAGAGGGCTTTTTACAGTTTGTCTATTCCCAATTAGCCGGTTTAGTATACTTAATGAAAGTACTAATTCTTTCATAGGCCGCCCATTCTTAGTATTTGACGTTCAGGTAACAACAGGTAACTTTATTTGGAGTGGAAGCAGAGAGATAACACCAGATGCCAATTGTAGATCCTCTCACACCTGTGGTCACTGCAGCATCTGACTCCACTTTGTCCAAAAGGGATCTATTCCATTCAATTACACATGATCTAGATTAGACTGACAACAAGATACTGCACGGGACATAGCAGAGTTGGTGAAGTTGAGTGGTGATGAGTTTGCTATTTGGATGAATAAAGCAAGTAAAAAGTGTGTTAGATAAAAATTCATTTCAATTCGCTAATCGGGCTAATATGAATCAGGTGAATCGAGTTCTGCTTTTGGAAACTGGGTTAAGAAGGGGTGCACCGTTCCTGGAGGTACTGCAATACCAGGTCAATGCGTGGAGTGGACAGAGCAAGCTCTTTTTCCATCTCCCTGTTCTAAAAATCCATTTAATATATGGTCCCCAGATAGGGGACGTATCAGATATTAAACTGATAAGAACAGATACTACACTTGATCTTAGCCAAAAGGCCGAGAAGCGATAACCAGAATTGGTTTGGGCCTCGAGTGGCACCCTGGCCTATGCCGGACACATCTTAGGGAGAGAGAGCGAGAGGGAGACAAACCCACGCCTACACAAGACATTTTGTCACCCAAGCCAACCCTTGAAAAGGCTGCTTTGCAGAGCAAAAACAAGAAGAATGGTGCGTTTTGCAGCCGCCGCCCACTGCAATGAATCTGAATAACTCCTCCTTTAGGGCGCAAGCAACTCCCCTCCCCCTTGCAGTCTTTCCAATTCACGATACAAAAAGACGGACAGGACAGGTTGCCTGACTTTCCGTCACTGCCACCCTTTGCCATCCTTACCCGTAGAAAGCCCTTTCATCATCCCCAAACCCTAATCTTTTCCCTTTCCTTCCCAGCCCCCAAACCCTGCCCTCTGTACCTTTCTCACCACCCGCTTCCCTTCTCCTGTCATCCCCCTACCACCCGGGAAAAAAAGAGATTGCCCCCTCCTTCCACTAGCCCACCCTCCCACCCAAAGAACAACTTCTTCTGCGCAGCTTGTTTTCTAGGCAGCAGCGCTATTGTGATGTCATCGGGGGGCATTGTGACAAGCCGCCAGTGTTCCGTCTCTTCATGTTGTGCACTGTTCAAACCGAAAATACATCAACAGGCAGGCTACAGAAAAGCTTACTAACAAAGGTTAGAGAGGGGCTTTCTCAGAGGGCTTTTTACAGTTTGTCTATTCCCAATTAGCCGGTTTAGTATACTTAATGAAAGTACTAATTCTTTCATAGGCCGCCCATTCTTAGTATTTGACGTTCAGGTAACAACAGGTAACTTTATTTGGAGTGGAAGCAGAGAGATAACACCAGATGCCAATTGTAGATCCTCTCACACCTGTGGTCACTGCAGCATCTGACTCCACTTTGTCCAAAAGGGATCTATTCCATTCAATTACACATGATCTAGATTAGACTGACAACAAGATACTGCACGGGACATAGCAGAGTTGGTGAAGTTGAGTGGTGATGAGTTTGCTATTTGGATGAATAAAGCAAGTAAAAAGTGTGTTAGATAAAAATTCATTTCAATTCGCTAATCGGGCTAATATGAATCAGGTGAATCGAGTTCTGCTTTTGGAAACTGGGTTAAGAAGGGGTGCACCGTTCCTGGAGGTACTGCAATACCAGGTCAATGCGTGGAGTGGACAGAGCAAGCTCTTTTTCCATCTCCCTGTTCTAAAAATCCATTTAATATATGGTCCCCAGATAGGGGACGTATCAGATATTAAACTGATAAGAACAGATACTACACTTGATCTTAGCCAAAAGGCCGAGAAGCGATAACCAGAATTGGTTTGGGCCTCGAGTGGCACCCTGGCCTATGCCGGACACATCTTAGGGAGAGAGAGCGAGAGGGAGACAAACCCACGCCTACACAAGACATTTTGTCACCCAAGCCAACCCTTGAAAAGGCTGCTTTGCAGAGCAAAAACAAGAAGAATGGTGCGTTTTGCAGCCGCCGCCCACTGCAATGAATCTGAATAACTCCTCCTTTAGGGCGCAAGCAACTCCCCTCCCCCTTGCAGTCTTTCCAATTCACGATACAAAAAGACGGACAGGACAGGTTGCCTGACTTTCCGTCACTGCCACCCTTTGCCATCCTTACCCGTAGAAAGCCCTTTCATCATCCCCAAACCCTAATCTTTTCCCTTTCCTTCCCAGCCCCCAAACCCTGCCCTCTGTACCTTTCTCACCACCCGCTTCCCTTCTCCTGTCATCCCCCTACCACCCGGGAAAAAAAGAGATTGCCCCCTCCTTCCACTAGCCCACCCTCCCACCCAAAGAACAACTTCTTCTGCGCAGCTTGTTTTCTAGGCAGCAGCGCTATTGTGATGTCATCGGGGGGCATTGTGACAAGCCGCCAGTGTTCCGTCTCTTCATGTTGTGCACTGTTCAAACCGAAAATACATCAACAGGCAGGCTACAGAAAAGCTTACTAACAAAGGTTAGAGAGGGGCTTTCTCAGAGGGCTTTTTACAGTTTGTCTATTCCCAATTAGCCGGTTTAGTATACTTAATGAAAGTACTAATTCTTTCATAGGCCGCCCATTCTTAGTATTTGACGTTCAGGTAACAACAGGTAACTTTATTTGGAGTGGAAGCAGAGAGATAACACCAGATGCCAATTGTAGATCCTCTCACACCTGTGGTCACTGCAGCATCTGACTCCACTTTGTCCAAAAGGGATCTATTCCATTCAATTACACATGATCTAGATTAGACTGACAACAAGATACTGCACGGGACATAGCAGAGTTGGTGAAGTTGAGTGGTGATGAGTTTGCTATTTGGATGAATAAAGCAAGTAAAAAGTGTGTTAGATAAAAATTCATTTCAATTCGCTAATCGGGCTAATATGAATCAGGTGAATCGAGTTCTGCTTTTGGAAACTGGGTTAAGAAGGGGTGCACCGTTCCTGGAGGTACTGCAATACCAGGTCAATGCGTGGAGTGGACAGAGCAAGCTCTTTTTCCATCTCCCTGTTCTAAAAATCCATTTAATATATGGTCCCCAGATAGGGGACGTATCAGATATTAAACTGATAAGAACAGATACTACACTTGATCTTAGCCAAAAGGCCGAGAAGCGATAACCAGAATTGGTTTGGGCCTCGAGTGGCACCCTGGCCTATGCCGGACACATCTTAGGGAGAGAGAGCGAGAGGGAGACAAACCCACGCCTACACAAGACATTTTGTCACCCAAGCCAACCCTTGAAAAGGCTGCTTTGCAGAGCAAAAACAAGAAGAATGGTGCGTTTTGCAGCCGCCGCCCACTGCAATGAATCTGAATAACTCCTCCTTTAGGGCGCAAGCAACTCCCCTCCCCCTTGCAGTCTTTCCAATTCACGATACAAAAAGACGGACAGGACAGGTTGCCTGACTTTCCGTCACTGCCACCCTTTGCCATCCTTACCCGTAGAAAGCCCTTTCATCATCCCCAAACCCTAATCTTTTCCCTTTCCTTCCCAGCCCCCAAACCCTGCCCTCTGTACCTTTCTCACCACCCGCTTCCCTTCTCCTGTCATCCCCCTACCACCCGGGAAAAAAAGAGATTGCCCCCTCCTTCCACTAGCCCACCCTCCCACCCAAAGAACAACTTCTTCTGCGCAGCTTGTTTTCTAGGCAGCAGCGCTATTGTGATGTCATCGGGGGGCATTGTGACAAGCCGCCAGTGTTCCGTCTCTTCATGTTGTGCACTGTTCAAACCGAAAATACATCAACAGGCAGGCTACAGAAAAGCTTACTAACAAAGGTTAGAGAGGGGCTTTCTCAGAGGGCTTTTTACAGTTTGTCTATTCCCAATTAGCCGGTTTAGTATACTTAATGAAAGTACTAATTCTTTCATAGGCCGCCCATTCTTAGTATTTGACGTTCAGGTAACAACAGGTAACTTTATTTGGAGTGGAAGCAGAGAGATAACACCAGATGCCAATTGTAGATCCTCTCACACCTGTGGTCACTGCAGCATCTGACTCCACTTTGTCCAAAAGGGATCTATTCCATTCAATTACACATGATCTAGATTAGACTGACAACAAGATACTGCACGGGACATAGCAGAGTTGGTGAAGTTGAGTGGTGATGAGTTTGCTATTTGGATGAATAAAGCAAGTAAAAAGTGTGTTAGATAAAAATTCATTTCAATTCGCTAATCGGGCTAATATGAATCAGGTGAATCGAGTTCTGCTTTTGGAAACTGGGTTAAGAAGGGGTGCACCGTTCCTGGAGGTACTGCAATACCAGGTCAATGCGTGGAGTGGACAGAGCAAGCTCTTTTTCCATCTCCCTGTTCTAAAAATCCATTTAATATATGGTCCCCAGATAGGGGACGTATCAGATATTAAACTGATAAGAACAGATACTACACTTGATCTTAGCCAAAAGGCCGAGAAGCGATAACCAGAATTGGTTTGGGCCTCGAGTGGCACCCTGGCCTATGCCGGACACATCTTAGGGAGAGAGAGCGAGAGGGAGACAAACCCACGCCTACACAAGACATTTTGTCACCCAAGCCAACCCTTGAAAAGGCTGCTTTGCAGAGCAAAAACAAGAAGAATGGTGCGTTTTGCAGCCGCCGCCCACTGCAATGAATCTGAATAACTCCTCCTTTAGGGCGCAAGCAACTCCCCTCCCCCTTGCAGTCTTTCCAATTCACGATACAAAAAGACGGACAGGACAGGTTGCCTGACTTTCCGTCACTGCCACCCTTTGCCATCCTTACCCGTAGAAAGCCCTTTCATCATCCCCAAACCCTAATCTTTTCCCTTTCCTTCCCAGCCCCCAAACCCTGCCCTCTGTACCTTTCTCACCACCCGCTTCCCTTCTCCTGTCATCCCCCTACCACCCGGGAAAAAAAGAGATTGCCCCCTCCTTCCACTAGCCCACCCTCCCACCCAAAGAACAACTTCTTCTGCGCAGCTTGTTTTCTAGGCAGCAGCGCTATTGTGATGTCATCGGGGGGCATTGTGACAAGCCGCCAGTGTTCCGTCTCTTCATGTTGTGCACTGTTCAAACCGAAAATACATCAACAGGCAGGCTACAGAAAAGCTTACTAACAAAGGTTAGAGAGGGGCTTTCTCAGAGGGCTTTTTACAGTTTGTCTATTCCCAATTAGCCGGTTTAGTATACTTAATGAAAGTACTAATTCTTTCATAGGCCGCCCATTCTTAGTATTTGACGTTCAGGTAACAACAGGTAACTTTATTTGGAGTGGAAGCAGAGAGATAACACCAGATGCCAATTGTAGATCCTCTCACACCTGTGGTCACTGCAGCATCTGACTCCACTTTGTCCAAAAGGGATCTATTCCATTCAATTACACATGATCTAGATTAGACTGACAACAAGATACTGCACGGGACATAGCAGAGTTGGTGAAGTTGAGTGGTGATGAGTTTGCTATTTGGATGAATAAAGCAAGTAAAAAGTGTGTTAGATAAAAATTCATTTCAATTCGCTAATCGGGCTAATATGAATCAGGTGAATCGAGTTCTGCTTTTGGAAACTGGGTTAAGAAGGGGTGCACCGTTCCTGGAGGTACTGCAATACCAGGTCAATGCGTGGAGTGGACAGAGCAAGCTCTTTTTCCATCTCCCTGTTCTAAAAATCCATTTAATATATGGTCCCCAGATAGGGGACGTATCAGATATTAAACTGATAAGAACAGATTTTTTGATTTAATGAAGCTTTCCAAAGCACCGCAAAAAATGCATGACCGAAGTCACACCAAAAACAGTGCAAAGGCTAGGATTCGTGTGGACCCCTCCGTGAGGAGAGGGTCCCCAAAAATCAACCCCGTCCCTCCGAGCCAGAAGGCCACAGCAAGGGTCAGGGATCTTCGGTGCTCCCCCAAGCCGAAGCCTGGTTGAGCCTTGTCGTTGCTCCCAGCGTCCACCCAGGCATCTTACCCAAGTGGAGTAGAGAGCTACTAGTTGTTGGTTTCGCAGCCGAAACTGCCCGGACCGTCAACCGGTGTTGGTTTCTCAGCCCAAGGCTAACCGGACCTCCAACCGGGTGTTGGTTTCTCAGCCGAAGCTGACCCGGACCTCCAACCGGGTGTTGGTTTCTCAGCCGAAGCTGACCCAGACCTCCAACCGGGTGTTGGTTTCTCAGCCGAAGCTGACCCGGACCTCCAACCGGGTGTTGGTTTCTCAGCCCAAAGCTGAACGGACCTCCGACCATGATTATAAAAATTTCCCTTCCTAGCCAGAAGGCCGGGATAGAGCAATATGCTCAGAAAGTATGAAAGGGCAAGGTACGGTGTGCTACAGAGCCCAAGGCTCGCCGGGGTCCCAAGCCAGCAAGCTCAGACTCACTCCAGGGTCGTCAGTCCTGGGGCACATTGCACCATAGCCCCCACACTTACTCAGTCTAATAGCCTCGATCCTGGTAGGGCCATGTTTTCCTCTAGATGAATATACTATACATCAAGAGTACTAGCAAGCGCAACCTTCCAGTGTGCATTGCATCTGCCGAGCCTCACAGATACTACACTTGATCTTAGCCAAAAGGCCGAGAAGCGATAACCAGAATTGGTTTGGGCCTCGAGTGGCACCCTGGCCTATGCCGGACACATCTTAGGGAGAGAGAGCGAGAGGGAGACAAACCCACGCCTACACAAGACATTTTGTCACCCAAGCCAACCCTTGAAAAGGCTGCTTTGCAGAGCAAAAACAAGAAGAATGGTGCGTTTTGCAGCCGCCGCCCACTGCAATGAATCTGAATAACTCCTCCTTTAGGGCGCAAGCAACTCCCCTCCCCCTTGCAGTCTTTCCAATTCACGATACAAAAAGACGGACAGGACAGGTTGCCTGACTTTCCGTCACTGCCACCCTTTGCCATCCTTACCCGTAGAAAGCCCTTTCATCATCCCCAAACCCTAATCTTTTCCCTTTCCTTCCCAGCCCCCAAACCCTGCCCTCTGTACCTTTCTCACCACCCGCTTCCCTTCTCCTGTCATCCCCCTACCACCCGGGAAAAAAAGAGATTGCCCCCTCCTTCCACTAGCCCACCCTCCCACCCAAAGAACAACTTCTTCTGCGCAGCTTGTTTTCTAGGCAGCAGCGCTATTGTGATGTCATCGGGGGGCATTGTGACAAGCCGCCAGTGTTCCGTCTCTTCATGTTGTGCACTGTTCAAACCGAAAATACATCAACAGGCAGGCTACAGAAAAGCTTACTAACAAAGGTTAGAGAGGGGCTTTCTCAGAGGGCTTTTTACAGTTTGTCTATTCCCAATTAGCCGGTTTAGTATACTTAATGAAAGTACTAATTCTTTCATAGGCCGCCCATTCTTAGTATTTGACGTTCAGGTAACAACAGGTAACTTTATTTGGAGTGGAAGCAGAGAGATAACACCAGATGCCAATTGTAGATCCTCTCACACCTGTGGTCACTGCAGCATCTGACTCCACTTTGTCCAAAAGGGATCTATTCCATTCAATTACACATGATCTAGATTAGACTGACAACAAGATACTGCACGGGACATAGCAGAGTTGGTGAAGTTGAGTGGTGATGAGTTTGCTATTTGGATGAATAAAGCAAGTAAAAAGTGTGTTAGATAAAAATTCATTTCAATTCGCTAATCGGGCTAATATGAATCAGGTGAATCGAGTTCTGCTTTTGGAAACTGGGTTAAGAAGGGGTGCACCGTTCCTGGAGGTACTGCAATACCAGGTCAATGCGTGGAGTGGACAGAGCAAGCTCTTTTTCCATCTCCCTGTTCTAAAAATCCATTTAATATATGGTCCCCAGATAGGGGACGTATCAGATATTAAACTGATAAGAACAGATTTTTTGATTTAATGAAGCTTTCCAAAGCACCGCAAAAAATGCATGACCGAAGTCACACCAAAAACAGTGCAAAGGCTAGGATTCGTGTGGACCCCTCCGTGAGGAGAGGGTCCCCAAAAATCAACCCCGTCCCTCCGAGCCAGAAGGCCACAGCAAGGGTCAGGGATCTTCGGTGCTCCCCCAAGCCAAAGCCTGGTTGAGCCTTGTCGTTGCTCCCAGCGTCCACCCAGGCATCTTACCCAAGTGGAGTAGAGAGCTACTAGTTGTTGGTTTCGCAGCCGAAACTGCCCGGACCGTCAACCGGTGTTGGTTTCTCAGCCCAAGGCTAGCCGGACCTCCAACCGGGTGTTGGTTTCTCAGCCGAAGCTGACCCGGACCTCCAACCGGGTGTTGGTTTCTCAGCCGAAGCTGACCCAGACCTCCAACCGGGTGTTGGTTTCTCAGCCGAAGCTGACCCGGACCTCCAACCGGGTGTTGGTTTCTCAGCCCAAAGCTGAACGGACCTCCGACCATGATTATAAAAATTTCCCTTCCTAGCCAGAAGGCCGGGATAGAGCAATATGCTCAGAAAGTATGAAAGGGCAAGGTACGGTGTGCTACAGAGCCCAAGGCTCGCCGGGGTCCCAAGCCAGCAAGCTCAGACTCACTCCAGGGTCGTCAGTCCTGGGGCACATTGCACCATAGCCCCCACACTTACTCAGTCTAATAGCCTCGATCCTGGTAGGGCCATGTTTTCCTCTAGATGAATATACTATACATCAAGAGTACTAGCAAGCGCAACCTTCCAGTGTGCATTGCATCTGCCGAGCCTCACAGATACTACACTTGATCTTAGCCAAAAGGCCGAGAAGCGATAACCAGAATTGGTTTGGGCCTCGAGTGGCACCCTGGCCTATGCCGGACACATCTTAGGGAGAGAGAGCGAGAGGGAGACAAACCCACGCCTACACAAGACATTTTGTCACCCAAGCCAACCCTTGAAAAGGCTGCTTTGCAGAGCAAAAACAAGAAGAATGGTGCGTTTTGCAGCCGCCGCCCACTGCAATGAATCTGAATAACTCCTCCTTTAGGGCGCAAGCAACTCCCCTCCCCCTTGCAGTCTTTCCAATTCACGATACAAAAAGACGGACAGGACAGGTTGCCTGACTTTCCGTCACTGCCACCCTTTGCCATCCTTACCCGTAGAAAGCCCTTTCATCATCCCCAAACCCTAATCTTTTCCCTTTCCTTCCCAGCCCCCAAACCCTGCCCTCTGTACCTTTCTCACCACCCGCTTCCCTTCTCCTGTCATCCCCCTACCACCCGGGAAAAAAAGAGATTGCCCCCTCCTTCCACTAGCCCACCCTCCCACCCAAAGAACAACTTCTTCTGCGCAGCTTGTTTTCTAGGCAGCAGCGCTATTGTGATGTCATCGGGGGGCATTGTGACAAGCCGCCAGTGTTCCGTCTCTTCATGTTGTGCACTGTTCAAACCGAAAATACATCAACAGGCAGGCTACAGAAAAGCTTACTAACAAAGGTTAGAGAGGGGCTTTCTCAGAGGGCTTTTTACAGTTTGTCTATTCCCAATTAGCCGGTTTAGTATACTTAATGAAAGTACTAATTCTTTCATAGGCCGCCCATTCTTAGTATTTGACGTTCAGGTAACAACAGGTAACTTTATTTGGAGTGGAAGCAGAGAGATAACACCAGATGCCAATTGTAGATCCTCTCACACCTGTGGTCACTGCAGCATCTGACTCCACTTTGTCCAAAAGGGATCTATTCCATTCAATTACACATGATCTAGATTAGACTGACAACAAGATACTGCACGGGACATAGCAGAGTTGGTGAAGTTGAGTGGTGATGAGTTTGCTATTTGGATGAATAAAGCAAGTAAAAAGTGTGTTAGATAAAAATTCATTTCAATTCGCTAATCGGGCTAATATGAATCAGGTGAATCGAGTTCTGCTTTTGGAAACTGGGTTAAGAAGGGGTGCACCGTTCCTGGAGGTACTGCAATACCAGGTCAATGCGTGGAGTGGACAGAGCAAGCTCTTTTTCCATCTCCCTGTTCTAAAAATCCATTTAATATATGGTCCCCAGATAGGGGACGTATCAGATATTAAACTGATAAGAACAGATACTACACTTGATCTTAGCCAAAAGGCCGAGAAGCGATAACCAGAATTGGTTTGGGCCTCGAGTGGCACCCTGGCCTATGCCGGACACATCTTAGGGAGAGAGAGCGAGAGGGAGACAAACCCACGCCTACACAAGACATTTTGTCACCCAAGCCAACCCTTGAAAAGGCTGCTTTGCAGAGCAAAAACAAGAAGAATGGTGCGTTTTGCAGCCGCCGCCCACTGCAATGAATCTGAATAACTCCTCCTTTAGGGCGCAAGCAACTCCCCTCCCCCTTGCAGTCTTTCCAATTCACGATACAAAAAGACGGACAGGACAGGTTGCCTGACTTTCCGTCACTGCCACCCTTTGCCATCCTTACCCGTAGAAAGCCCTTTCATCATCCCCAAACCCTAATCTTTTCCCTTTCCTTCCCAGCCCCCAAACCCTGCCCTCTGTACCTTTCTCACCACCCGCTTCCCTTCTCCTGTCATCCCCCTACCACCCGGGAAAAAAAGAGATTGCCCCCTCCTTCCACTAGCCCACCCTCCCACCCAAAGAACAACTTCTTCTGCGCAGCTTGTTTTCTAGGCAGCAGCGCTATTGTGATGTCATCGGGGGGCATTGTGACAAGCCGCCAGTGTTCCGTCTCTTCATGTTGTGCACTGTTCAAACCGAAAATACATCAACAGGCAGGCTACAGAAAAGCTTACTAACAAAGGTTAGAGAGGGGCTTTCTCAGAGGGCTTTTTACAGTTTGTCTATTCCCAATTAGCCGGTTTAGTATACTTAATGAAAGTACTAATTCTTTCATAGGCCGCCCATTCTTAGTATTTGACGTTCAGGTAACAACAGGTAACTTTATTTGGAGTGGAAGCAGAGAGATAACACCAGATGCCAATTGTAGATCCTCTCACACCTGTGGTCACTGCAGCATCTGACTCCACTTTGTCCAAAAGGGATCTATTCCATTCAATTACACATGATCTAGATTAGACTGACAACAAGATACTGCACGGGACATAGCAGAGTTGGTGAAGTTGAGTGGTGATGAGTTTGCTATTTGGATGAATAAAGCAAGTAAAAAGTGTGTTAGATAAAAATTCATTTCAATTCGCTAATCGGGCTAATATGAATCAGGTGAATCGAGTTCTGCTTTTGGAAACTGGGTTAAGAAGGGGTGCACCGTTCCTGGAGGTACTGCAATACCAGGTCAATGCGTGGAGTGGACAGAGCAAGCTCTTTTTCCATCTCCCTGTTCTAAAAATCCATTTAATATATGGTCCCCAGATAGGGGACGTATCAGATATTAAACTGATAAGAACAGATACTACACTTGATCTTAGCCAAAAGGCCGAGAAGCGATAACCAGAATTGGTTTGGGCCTCGAGTGGCACCCTGGCCTATGCCGGACACATCTTAGGGAGAGAGAGCGAGAGGGAGACAAACCCACGCCTACACAAGACATTTTGTCACCCAAGCCAACCCTTGAAAAGGCTGCTTTGCAGAGCAAAAACAAGAAGAATGGTGCGTTTTGCAGCCGCCGCCCACTGCAATGAATCTGAATAACTCCTCCTTTAGGGCGCAAGCAACTCCCCTCCCCCTTGCAGTCTTTCCAATTCACGATACAAAAAGACGGACAGGACAGGTTGCCTGACTTTCCGTCACTGCCACCCTTTGCCATCCTTACCCGTAGAAAGCCCTTTCATCATCCCCAAACCCTAATCTTTTCCCTTTCCTTCCCAGCCCCCAAACCCTGCCCTCTGTACCTTTCTCACCACCCGCTTCCCTTCTCCTGTCATCCCCCTACCACCCGGGAAAAAAAGAGATTGCCCCCTCCTTCCACTAGCCCACCCTCCCACCCAAAGAACAACTTCTTCTGCGCAGCTTGTTTTCTAGGCAGCAGCGCTATTGTGATGTCATCGGGGGGCATTGTGACAAGCCGCCAGTGTTCCGTCTCTTCATGTTGTGCACTGTTCAAACCGAAAATACATCAACAGGCAGGCTACAGAAAAGCTTACTAACAAAGGTTAGAGAGGGGCTTTCTCAGAGGGCTTTTTACAGTTTGTCTATTCCCAATTAGCCGGTTTAGTATACTTAATGAAAGTACTAATTCTTTTATAGGCCGCCCATTCTTAGTATTTGACGTTCAGGTAACAACAGGTAACTTTATTTGGAGTGGAAGCAGAGAGATAACACCAGATGCCAATTGTAGATCCTCTCACACCTGTGGTCACTGCAGCATCTGACTCCACTTTGTCCAAAAGGGATCTATTCCATTCAATTACACATGATCTAGATTAGACTGACAACAAGATACTGCACGGGACATAGCAGAGTTGGTGAAGTTGAGTGGTGATGAGTTTGCTATTTGGATGAATAAAGCAAGTAAAAAGTGTGTTAGATAAAAATTCATTTCAATTCGCTAATCGGGCTAATATGAATCAGGTGAATCGAGTTCTGCTTTTGGAAACTGGGTTAAGATGGGGTGCACCGTTCCTGGAGGTACTGCAATACCAGGTCAATGCGTGGAGTGGACAGAGCAAGCTCTTTTTCCATCTCCCTGTTCTAAAAATCCATTTAATATATGGTCCCCAGATAGGGGACGTATCAGATATTAAACTGATAAGAACAGATACTACACTTGATCTTAGCCAAAAGGCCGAGAAGCGATAACCAGAATTGGTTTGGGCCTCGAGTGGCACCCTGGCCTATGCCGGACACATCTTAGGGAGAGAGAGCGAGAGGGAGACAAACCCACGCCTACACAAGACATTTTGTCACCCAAGCCAACCCTTGAAAAGGCTGCTTTGCAGAGCAAAAACAAGAAGAATGGTGCGTTTTGCAGCCGCCGCCCACTGCAATGAATCTGAATAACTCCTCCTTTAGGGCGCAAGCAACTCCCCTCCCCCTTGCAGTCTTTCCAATTCACGATACAAAAAGACGGACAGGACAGGTTGCCTGACTTTCCGTCACTGCCACCCTTTGCCATCCTTACCCGTAGAAAGCCCTTTCATCATCCCCAAACCCTAATCTTTTCCCTTTCCTTCCCAGCCCCCAAACCCTGCCCTCTGTACCTTTCTCACCACCCGCTTCCCTTCTCCTGTCATCCCCCTACCACCCGGGAAAAAAAGAGATTGCCCCCTCCTTCCACTAGCCCACCCTCCCACCCAAAGAACAACTTCTTCTGCGCAGCTTGTTTTCTAGGCAGCAGCGCTATTGTGATGTCATCGGGGGGCATTGTGACAAGCCGCCAGTGTTCCGTCTCTTCATGTTGTGCACTGTTCAAACCGAAAATACATCAACAGGCAGGCTACAGAAAAGCTTACTAACAAAGGTTAGAGAGGGGCTTTCTCAGAGGGCTTTTTACAGTTTGTCTATTCCCAATTAGCCGGTTTATTATACTTAATGAAAGTACTAATTCTTTCATAGGCCGCCCATTCTTAGTATTTGACGTTCAGGTAACAACAGGTAACTTTATTTGGAGTGGAAGCAGAGAGATAACACCAGATGCCAATTGTAGATCCTCTCACACCTGTGGTCACTGCAGCATCTGACTCCACTTTGTCCAAAAGGGATCTATTCCATTCAATTACACATGATCTAGATTAGACTGACAACAAGATACTGCACGGGACATAGCAGAGTTGGTGAAGTTGAGTGGTGATGAGTTTGCTATTTGGATGAATAAAGCAAGTAAAAAGTGTGTTAGATAAAAATTCATTTCAATTCGCTAATCGGGCTAATATGAATCAGGTGAATCGAGTTCTGCTTTTGGAAACTGGGTTAAGAAGGGGTGCACCGTTCCTGGAGGTACTGCAATACCAGGTCAATGCGTGGAGTGGACAGAGCAAGCTCTTTTTCCATCTCCCTGTTCTAAAAATCCATTTAATATATGGTCCCCAGATAGGGGACGTATCAGATATTAAACTGATAAGAACAGATACTACACTTGATCTTAGCCAAAAGGCCGAGAAGCGATAACCAGAATTGGTTTGGGCCTCGAGTGGCACCCTGGCCTATGCCGGACACATCTTAGGGAGAGAGAGCGAGAGGGAGACAAACCCACGCCTACACAAGACATTTTGTCACCCAAGCCAACCCTTGAAAAGGCTGCTTTGCAGAGCAAAAACAAGAAGAATGGTGCGTTTTGCAGCCGCCGCCCACTGCAATGAATCTGAATAACTCCTCCTTTAGGGCGCAAGCAACTCCCCTCCCCCTTGCAGTCTTTCCAATTCACGATACAAAAAGACGGACAGGACAGGTTGCCTGACTTTCCGTCACTGCCACCCTTTGCCATCCTTACCCGTAGAAAGCCCTTTCATCATCCCCAAACCCTAATCTTTTCCCTTTCCTTCCCAGCCCCCAAACCCTGCCCTCTGTACCTTTCTCACCACCCGCTTCCCTTCTCCTGTCATCCCCCTACCACCCGGGAAAAAAAGAGATTGCCCCCTCCTTCCACTAGCCCACCCTCCCACCCAAAGAACAACTTCTTCTGCGCAGCTTGTTTTCTAGGCAGCAGCGCTATTGTGATGTCATCGGGGGGCATTGTGACAAGCCGCCAGTGTTCCGTCTCTTCATGTTGTGCACTGTTCAAACCGAAAATACATCAACAGGCAGGCTACAGAAAAGCTTACTAACAAAGGTTAGAGAGGGGCTTTCTCAGAGGGCTTTTTACAGTTTGTCTATTCCCAATTAGCCGGTTTAGTATACTTAATGAAAGTACTAATTCTTTCATAGGCCGCCCATTCTTAGTATTTGACGTTCAGGTAACAACAGGTAACTTTATTTGGAGTGGAAGCAGAGAGATAACACCAGATGCCAATTGTAGATCCTCTCACACCTGTGGTCACTGCAGCATCTGACTCCACTTTGTCCAAAAGGGATCTATTCCATTCAATTACACATGATCTAGATTAGACTGACAACAAGATACTGCACGGGACATAGCAGAGTTGGTGAAGTTGAGTGGTGATGAGTTTGCTATTTGGATGAATAAAGCAAGTAAAAAGTGTGTTAGATAAAAATTCATTTCAATTCGCTAATCGGGCTAATATGAATCAGGTGAATCGAGTTCTGCTTTTGGAAACTGGGTTAAGAAGGGGTGCACCGTTCCTGGAGGTACTGCAATACCAGGTCAATGCGTGGAGTGGACAGAGCAAGCTCTTTTTCCATCTCCCTGTTCTAAAAATCCATTTAATATATGGTCCCCAGATAGGGGACGTATCAGATATTAAACTGATAAGAACAGATGAGATTTCATCCGCAAATTTCAGAAAACGGTCATCGGCCACCACACAAAAGCGCAGTGCCGCAGGTGATCGCCTCCCGAGCCCAGGAACCACCAGCCATAAGGGGACGTAAGCACCAAAAGGCGCAACAATCCCCGAGGCCGGCGGTTGTGCAAGCCCGGGCCCCTCCCAGCCAAGACCAAGGCAAACCCAATGAAGGGACTACACTTGATCTTAGCCAAAAGGCCGAGAAGCGATAACCAGAATTGGTTTGGGCCTCGAGTGGCACCCTGGCCTATGCCGGACACATCTTAGGGAGAGAGAGCGAGAGGGAGACAAACCCACGCCTACACAAGACATTTTGTCACCCAAGCCAACCCTTGAAAAGGCTGCTTTGCAGAGCAAAAACAAGAAGAATGGTGCGTTTTGCAGCCGCCGCCCACTGCAATGAATCTGAATAACTCCTCCTTTAGGGCGCAAGCAACTCCCCTCCCCCTTGCAGTCTTTCCAATTCACGATACAAAAAGACGGACAGGACAGGTTGCCTGACTTTCCGTCACTGCCACCCTTTGCCATCCTTACCCGTAGAAAGCCCTTTCATCATCCCCAAACCCTAATCTTTTCCCTTTCCTTCCCAGCCCCCAAACCCTGCCCTCTGTACCTTTCTCACCACCCGCTTCCCTTCTCCTGTCATCCCCCTACCACCCGGGAAAAAAAGAGATTGCCCCCTCCTTCCACTAGCCCACCCTCCCACCCAAAGAACAACTTCTTCTGCGCAGCTTGTTTTCTAGGCAGCAGCGCTATTGTGATGTCATCGGGGGGCATTGTGACAAGCCGCCAGTGTTCCGTCTCTTCATGTTGTGCACTGTTCAAACCGAAAATACATCAACAGGCAGGCTACAGAAAAGCTTACTAACAAAGGTTAGAGAGGGGCTTTCTCAGAGGGCTTTTTACAGTTTGTCTATTCCCAATTAGCCGGTTTAGTATACTTAATGAAAGTACTAATTCTTTCATAGGCCGCCCATTCTTAGTATTTGACGTTCAGGTAACAACAGGTAACTTTATTTGGAGTGGAAGCAGAGAGATAACACCAGATGCCAATTGTAGATCCTCTCACACCTGTGGTCACTGCAGCATCTGACTCCACTTTGTCCAAAAGGGATCTATTCCATTCAATTACACATGATCTAGATTAGACTGACAACAAGATACTGCACGGGACATAGCAGAGTTGGTGAAGTTGAGTGGTGATGAGTTTGCTATTTGGATGAATAAAGCAAGTAAAAAGTGTGTTAGATAAAAATTCATTTCAATTCGCTAATCGGGCTAATATGAATCAGGTGAATCGAGTTCTGCTTTTGGAAACTGGGTTAAGAAGGGGTGCACCGTTCCTGGAGGTACTGCAATACCAGGTCAATGCGTGGAGTGGACAGAGCAAGCTCTTTTTCCATCTCCCTGTTCTAAAAATCCATTTAATATATGGTCCCCAGATAGGGGACGTATCAGATATTAAACTGATAAGAACAGATACTACACTTGATCTTAGCCAAAAGGCCGAGAAGCGATAACCAGAATTGGTTTGGGCCTCGAGTGGCACCCTGGCCTATGCCGGACACATCTTAGGGAGAGAGAGCGAGAGGGAGACAAACCCACGCCTACACAAGACATTTTGTCACCCAAGCCAACCCTTGAAAAGGCTGCTTTGCAGAGCAAAAACAAGAAGAATGGTGCGTTTTGCAGCCGCCGCCCACTGCAATGAATCTGAATAACTCCTCCTTTAGGGCGCAAGCAACTCCCCTCCCCCTTGCAGTCTTTCCAATTCACGATACAAAAAGACGGACAGGACAGGTTGCCTGACTTTCCGTCACTGCCACCCTTTGCCATCCTTACCCGTAGAAAGCCCTTTCATCATCCCCAAACCCTAATCTTTTCCCTTTCCTTCCCAGCCCCCAAACCCTGCCCTCTGTACCTTTCTCACCACCCGCTTCCCTTCTCCTGTCATCCCCCTACCACCCGGGAAAAAAAGAGATTGCCCCCTCCTTCCACTAGCCCACCCTCCCACCCAAAGAACAACTTCTTCTGCGCAGCTTGTTTTCTAGGCAGCAGCGCTATTGTGATGTCATCGGGGGGCATTGTGACAAGCCGCCAGTGTTCCGTCTCTTCATGTTGTGCACTGTTCAAACCGAAAATACATCAACAGGCAGGCTACAGAAAAGCTTACTAACAAAGGTTAGAGAGGGGCTTTCTCAGAGGGCTTTTTACAGTTTGTCTATTCCCAATTAGCCGGTTTAGTATACTTAATGAAAGTACTAATTCTTTCATAGGCCGCCCATTCTTAGTATTTGACGTTCAGGTAACAACAGGTAACTTTATTTGGAGTGGAAGCAGAGAGATAACACCAGATGCCAATTGTAGATCCTCTCACACCTGTGGTCACTGCAGCATCTGACTCCACTTTGTCCAAAAGGGATCTATTCCATTCAATTACACATGATCTAGATTAGACTGACAACAAGATACTGCACGGGACATAGCAGAGTTGGTGAAGTTGAGTGGTGATGAGTTTGCTATTTGGATGAATAAAGCAAGTAAAAAGTGTGTTAGATAAAAATTCATTTCAATTCGCTAATCGGGCTAATATGAATCAGGTGAATCGAGTTCTGCTTTTGGAAACTGGGTTAAGAAGGGGTGCACCGTTCCTGGAGGTACTGCAATACCAGGTCAATGCGTGGAGTGGACAGAGCAAGCTCTTTTTCCATCTCCCTGTTCTAAAAATCCATTTAATATATGGTCCCCAGATAGGGGACGTATCAGATATTAAACTGATAAGAACAGATACTACACTTGATCTTAGCCAAAAGGCCGAGAAGCGATAACCAGAATTGGTTTGGGCCTCGAGTGGCACCCTGGCCTATGCCGGACACATCTTAGGGAGAGAGAGCGAGAGGGAGACAAACCCACGCCTACACAAGACATTTTGTCACCCAAGCCAACCCTTGAAAAGGCTGCTTTGCAGAGCAAAAACAAGAAGAATGGTGCGTTTTGCAGCCGCCGCCCACTGCAATGAATCTGAATAACTCCTCCTTTAGGGCGCAAGCAACTCCCCTCCCCCTTGCAGTCTTTCCAATTCACGATACAAAAAGACGGACAGGACAGGTTGCCTGACTTTCCGTCACTGCCACCCTTTGCCATCCTTACCCGTAGAAAGCCCTTTCATCATCCCCAAACCCTAATCTTTTCCCTTTCCTTCCCAGCCCCCAAACCCTGCCCTCTGTACCTTTCTCACCACCCGCTTCCCTTCTCCTGTCATCCCCCTACCACCCGGGAAAAAAAGAGATTGCCCCCTCCTTCCACTAGCCCACCCTCCCACCCAAAGAACAACTTCTTCTGCGCAGCTTGTTTTCTAGGCAGCAGCGCTATTGTGATGTCATCGGGGGGCATTGTGACAAGCCGCCAGTGTTCCGTCTCTTCATGTTGTGCACTGTTCAAACCGAAAATACATCAACAGGCAGGCTACAGAAAAGCTTACTAACAAAGGTTAGAGAGGGGCTTTCTCAGAGGGCTTTTTACAGTTTGTCTATTCCCAATTAGCCGGTTTAGTATACTTAATGAAAGTACTAATTCTTTCATAGGCCGCCCATTCTTAGTATTTGACGTTCAGGTAACAACAGGTAACTTTATTTGGAGTGGAAGCAGAGAGATAACACCAGATGCCAATTGTAGATCCTCTCACACCTGTGGTCACTGCAGCATCTGACTCCACTTTGTCCAAAAGGGATCTATTCCATTCAATTACACATGATCTAGATTAGACTGACAACAAGATACTGCACGGGACATAGCAGAGTTGGTGAAGTTGAGTGGTGATGAGTTTGCTATTTGGATGAATAAAGCAAGTAAAAAGTGTGTTAGATAAAAATTCATTTCAATTCGCTAATCGGGCTAATATGAATCAGGTGAATCGAGTTCTGCTTTTGGAAACTGGGTTAAGAAGGGGTGCACCGTTCCTGGAGGTACTGCAATACCAGGTCAATGCGTGGAGTGGACAGAGCAAGCTCTTTTTCCATCTCCCTGTTCTAAAAATCCATTTAATATATGGTCCCCAGATAGGGGACGTATCAGATATTAAACTGATAAGAACAGATACTACACTTGATCTTAGCCAAAAGGCCGAGAAGCGATAACCAGAATTGGTTTGGGCCTCGAGTGGCACCCTGGCCTATGCCGGACACATCTTAGGGAGAGAGAGCGAGAGGGAGACAAACCCACGCCTACACAAGACATTTTGTCACCCAAGCCAACCCTTGAAAAGGCTGCTTTGCAGAGCAAAAACAAGAAGAATGGTGCGTTTTGCAGCCGCCGCCCACTGCAATGAATCTGAATAACTCCTCCTTTAGGGCGCAAGCAACTCCCCTCCCCCTTGCAGTCTTTCCAATTCACGATACAAAAAGACGGACAGGACAGGTTGCCTGACTTTCCGTCACTGCCACCCTTTGCCATCCTTACCCGTAGAAAGCCCTTTCATCATCCCCAAACCCTAATCTTTTCCCTTTCCTTCCCAGCCCCCAAACCCTGCCCTCTGTACCTTTCTCACCACCCGCTTCCCTTCTCCTGTCATCCCCCTACCACCCGGGAAAAAAAGAGATTGCCCCCTCCTTCCACTAGCCCACCCTCCCACCCAAAGAACAACTTCTTCTGCGCAGCTTGTTTTCTAGGCAGCAGCGCTATTGTGATGTCATCGGGGGGCATTGTGACAAGCCGCCAGTGTTCCGTCTCTTCATGTTGTGCACTGTTCAAACCGAAAATACATCAACAGGCAGGCTACAGAAAAGCTTACTAACAAAGGTTAGAGAGGGGCTTTCTCAGAGGGCTTTTTACAGTTTGTCTATTCCCAATTAGCCGGTTTAGTATACTTAATGAAAGTACTAATTCTTTCATAGGCCGCCCATTCTTAGTATTTGACGTTCAGGTAACAACAGGTAACTTTATTTGGAGTGGAAGCAGAGAGATAACACCAGATGCCAATTGTAGATCCTCTCACACCTGTGGTCACTGCAGCATCTGACTCCACTTTGTCCAAAAGGGATCTATTCCATTCAATTACACATGATCTAGATTAGACTGACAACAAGATACTGCACGGGACATAGCAGAGTTGGTGAAGTTGAGTGGTGATGAGTTTGCTATTTGGATGAATAAAGCAAGTAAAAAGTGTGTTAGATAAAAATTCATTTCAATTCGCTAATCGGGCTAATATGAATCAGGTGAATCGAGTTCTGCTTTTGGAAACTGGGTTAAGAAGGGGTGCACCGTTCCTGGAGGTACTGCAATACCAGGTCAATGCGTGGAGTGGACAGAGCAAGCTCTTTTTCCATCTCCCTGTTCTAAAAATCCATTTAATATATGGTCCCCAGATAGGGGACGTATCAGATATTAAACTGATAAGAACAGATACTACACTTGATCTTAGCCAAAAGGCCGAGAAGCGATAACCAGAATTGGTTTGGGCCTCGAGTGGCACCCTGGCCTATGCCGGACACATCTTAGGGAGAGAGAGCGAGAGGGAGACAAACCCACGCCTACACAAGACATTTTGTCACCCAAGCCAACCCTTGAAAAGGCTGCTTTGCAGAGCAAAAACAAGAAGAATGGTGCGTTTTGCAGCCGCCGCCCACTGCAATGAATCTGAATAACTCCTCCTTTAGGGCGCAAGCAACTCCCCTCCCCCTTGCAGTCTTTCCAATTCACGATACAAAAAGACGGACAGGACAGGTTGCCTGACTTTCCGTCACTGCCACCCTTTGCCATCCTTACCCGTAGAAAGCCCTTTCATCATCCCCAAACCCTAATCTTTTCCCTTTCCTTCCCAGCCCCCAAACCCTGCCCTCTGTACCTTTCTCACCACCCGCTTCCCTTCTCCTGTCATCCCCCTACCACCCGGGAAAAAAAGAGATTGCCCCCTCCTTCCACTAGCCCACCCTCCCACCCAAAGAACAACTTCTTCTGCGCAGCTTGTTTTCTAGGCAGCAGCGCTATTGTGATGTCATCGGGGGGCATTGTGACAAGCCGCCAGTGTTCCGTCTCTTCATGTTGTGCACTGTTCAAACCGAAAATACATCAACAGGCAGGCTACAGAAAAGCTTACTAACAAAGGTTAGAGAGGGGCTTTCTCAGAGGGCTTTTTACAGTTTGTCTATTCCCAATTAGCCGGTTTAGTATACTTAATGAAAGTACTAATTCTTTCATAGGCCGCCCATTCTTAGTATTTGACGTTCAGGTAACAACAGGTAACTTTATTTGGAGTGGAAGCAGAGAGATAACACCAGATGCCAATTGTAGATCCTCTCACACCTGTGGTCACTGCAGCATCTGACTCCACTTTGTCCAAAAGGGATCTATTCCATTCAATTACACATGATCTAGATTAGACTGACAACAAGATACTGCACGGGACATAGCAGAGTTGGTGAAGTTGAGTGGTGATGAGTTTGCTATTTGGATGAATAAAGCAAGTAAAAAGTGTGTTAGATAAAAATTCATTTCAATTCGCTAATCGGGCTAATATGAATCAGGTGAATCGAGTTCTGCTTTTGGAAACTGGGTTAAGAAGGGGTGCACCGTTCCTGGAGGTACTGCAATACCAGGTCAATGCGTGGAGTGGACAGAGCAAGCTCTTTTTCCATCTCCCTGTTCTAAAAATCCATTTAATATATGGTCCCCAGATAGGGGACGTATCAGATATTAAACTGATAAGAACAGATACTACACTTGATCTTAGCCAAAAGGCCGAGAAGCGATAACCAGAATTGGTTTGGGCCTCGAGTGGCACCCTGGCCTATGCCGGACACATCTTAGGGAGAGAGAGCGAGAGGGAGACAAACCCACGCCTACACAAGACATTTTGTCACCCAAGCCAACCCTTGAAAAGGCTGCTTTGCAGAGCAAAAACAAGAAGAATGGTGCGTTTTGCAGCCGCCGCCCACTGCAATGAATCTGAATAACTCCTCCTTTAGGGCGCAAGCAACTCCCCTCCCCCTTGCAGTCTTTCCAATTCACGATACAAAAAGACGGACAGGACAGGTTGCCTGACTTTCCGTCACTGCCACCCTTTGCCATCCTTACCCGTAGAAAGCCCTTTCATCATCCCCAAACCCTAATCTTTTCCCTTTCCTTCCCAGCCCCCAAACCCTGCCCTCTGTACCTTTCTCACCACCCGCTTCCCTTCTCCTGTCATCCCCCTACCACCCGGGAAAAAAAGAGATTGCCCCCTCCTTCCACTAGCCCACCCTCCCACCCAAAGAACAACTTCTTCTGCGCAGCTTGTTTTCTAGGCAGCAGCGCTATTGTGATGTCATCGGGGGGCATTGTGACAAGCCGCCAGTGTTCCGTCTCTTCATGTTGTGCACTGTTCAAACCGAAAATACATCAACAGGCAGGCTACAGAAAAGCTTACTAACAAAGGTTAGAGAGGGGCTTTCTCAGAGGGCTTTTTACAGTTTGTCTATTCCCAATTAGCCGGTTTAGTATACTTAATGAAAGTACTAATTCTTTCATAGGCCGCCCATTCTTAGTATTTGACGTTCAGGTAACAACAGGTAACTTTATTTGGAGTGGAAGCAGAGAGATAACACCAGATGCCAATTGTAGATCCTCTCACACCTGTGGTCACTGCAGCATCTGACTCCACTTTGTCCAAAAGGGATCTATTCCATTCAATTACACATGATCTAGATTAGACTGACAACAAGATACTGCACGGGACATAGCAGAGTTGGTGAAGTTGAGTGGTGATGAGTTTGCTATTTGGATGAATAAAGCAAGTAAAAAGTGTGTTAGATAAAAATTCATTTCAATTCGCTAATCGGGCTAATATGAATCAGGTGAATCGAGTTCTGCTTTTGGAAACTGGGTTAAGAAGGGGTGCACCGTTCCTGGAGGTACTGCAATACCAGGTCAATGCGTGGAGTGGACAGAGCAAGCTCTTTTTCCATCTCCCTGTTCTAAAAATCCATTTAATATATGGTCCCCAGATAGGGGACGTATCAGATATTAAACTGATAAGAACAGATACTACACTTGATCTTAGCCAAAAGGCCGAGAAGCGATAACCAGAATTGGTTTGGGCCTCGAGTGGCACCCTGGCCTATGCCGGACACATCTTAGGGAGAGAGAGCGAGAGGGAGACAAACCCACGCCTACACAAGACATTTTGTCACCCAAGCCAACCCTTGAAAAGGCTGCTTTGCAGAGCAAAAACAAGAAGAATGGTGCGTTTTGCAGCCGCCGCCCACTGCAATGAATCTGAATAACTCCTCCTTTAGGGCGCAAGCAACTCCCCTCCCCCTTGCAGTCTTTCCAATTCACGATACAAAAAGACGGACAGGACAGGTTGCCTGACTTTCCGTCACTGCCACCCTTTGCCATCCTTACCCGTAGAAAGCCCTTTCATCATCCCCAAACCCTAATCTTTTCCCTTTCCTTCCCAGCCCCCAAACCCTGCCCTCTGTACCTTTCTCACCACCCGCTTCCCTTCTCCTGTCATCCCCCTACCACCCGGGAAAAAAAGAGATTGCCCCCTCCTTCCACTAGCCCACCCTCCCACCCAAAGAACAACTTCTTCTGCGCAGCTTGTTTTCTAGGCAGCAGCGCTATTGTGATGTCATCGGGGGGCATTGTGACAAGCCGCCAGTGTTCCGTCTCTTCATGTTGTGCACTGTTCAAACCGAAAATACATCAACAGGCAGGCTACAGAAAAGCTTACTAACAAAGGTTAGAGAGGGGCTTTCTCAGAGGGCTTTTTACAGTTTGTCTATTCCCAATTAGCCGGTTTAGTATACTTAATGAAAGTACTAATTCTTTCATAGGCCGCCCATTCTTAGTATTTGACGTTCAGGTAACAACAGGTAACTTTATTTGGAGTGGAAGCAGAGAGATAACACCAGATGCCAATTGTAGATCCTCTCACACCTGTGGTCACTGCAGCATCTGACTCCACTTTGTCCAAAAGGGATCTATTCCATTCAATTACACATGATCTAGATTAGACTGACAACAAGATACTGCACGGGACATAGCAGAGTTGGTGAAGTTGAGTGGTGATGAGTTTGCTATTTGGATGAATAAAGCAAGTAAAAAGTGTGTTAGATAAAAATTCATTTCAATTCGCTAATCGGGCTAATATGAATCAGGTGAATCGAGTTCTGCTTTTGGAAACTGGGTTAAGAAGGGGTGCACCGTTCCTGGAGGTACTGCAATACCAGGTCAATGCGTGGAGTGGACAGAGCAAGCTCTTTTTCCATCTCCCTGTTCTAAAAATCCATTTAATATATGGTCCCCAGATAGGGGACGTATCAGATATTAAACTGATAAGAACAGATACTACACTTGATCTTAGCCAAAAGGCCGAGAAGCGATAACCAGAATTGGTTTGGGCCTCGAGTGGCACCCTGGCCTATGCCGGACACATCTTAGGGAGAGAGAGCGAGAGGGAGACAAACCCACGCCTACACAAGACATTTTGTCACCCAAGCCAACCCTTGAAAAGGCTGCTTTGCAGAGCAAAAACAAGAAGAATGGTGCGTTTTGCAGCCGCCGCCCACTGCAATGAATCTGAATAACTCCTCCTTTAGGGCGCAAGCAACTCCCCTCCCCCTTGCAGTCTTTCCAATTCACGATACAAAAAGACGGACAGGACAGGTTGCCTGACTTTCCGTCACTGCCACCCTTTGCCATCCTTACCCGTAGAAAGCCCTTTCATCATCCCCAAACCCTAATCTTTTCCCTTTCCTTCCCAGCCCCCAAACCCTGCCCTCTGTACCTTTCTCACCACCCGCTTCCCTTCTCCTGTCATCCCCCTACCACCTGGGAAAAAAAGAGATTGCCCCCTCCTTCCACTAGCCCACCCTCCCACCCAAAGAACAACTTCTTCTGCGCAGCTTGTTTTCTAGGCAGCAGCGCTATTGTGATGTCATCGGGGGGCATTGTGACAAGCCGCCAGTGTTCCGTCTCTTCATGTTGTGCACTGTTCAAACCGAAAATACATCAACAGGCAGGCTACAGAAAAGCTTACTAACAAAGGTTAGAGAGGGGCTTTCTCAGAGGGCTTTTTACAGTTTGTCTATTCCCAATTAGCCGGTTTAGTATACTTAATGAAAGTACTAATTCTTTCATAGGCCGCCCATTCTTAGTATTTGACGTTCAGGTAACAACAGGTAACTTTATTTGGAGTGGAAGCAGAGAGATAACACCAGATGCCAATTGTAGATCCTCTCACACCTGTGGTCACTGCAGCATCTGACTCCACTTTGTCCAAAAGGGATCTATTCCATTCAATTACACATGATCTAGATTAGACTGACAACAAGATACTGCACGGGACATAGCAGAGTTGGTGAAGTTGAGTGGTGATGAGTTTGCTATTTGGATGAATAAAGCAAGTAAAAAGTGTGTTAGATAAAAATTCATTTCAATTCGCTAATCGGGCTAATATGAATCAGGTGAATCGAGTTCTGCTTTTGGAAACTGGGTTAAGAAGGGGTGCACCGTTCCTGGAGGTACTGCAATACCAGGTCAATGCGTGGAGTGGACAGAGCAAGCTCTTTTTCCATCTCCCTGTTCTAAAAATCCATTTAATATATGGTCCCCAGATAGGGGACGTATCAGATATTAAACTGATAAGAACAGATACTACACTTGATCTTAGCCAAAAGGCCGAGAAGCGATAACCAGAATTGGTTTGGGCCTCGAGTGGCACCCTGGCCTATGCCGGACACATCTTAGGGAGAGAGAGCGAGAGGGAGACAAACCCACGCCTACACAAGACATTTTGTCACCCAAGCCAACCCTTGAAAAGGCTGCTTTGCAGAGCAAAAACAAGAAGAATGGTGCGTTTTGCAGCCGCCGCCCACTGCAATGAATCTGAATAACTCCTCCTTTAGGGCGCAAGCAACTCCCCTCCCCCTTGCAGTCTTTCCAATTCACGATACAAAAAGACGGACAGGACAGGTTGCCTGACTTTCCGTCACTGCCACCCTTTGCCATCCTTACCCGTAGAAAGCCCTTTCATCATCCCCAAACCCTAATCTTTTCCCTTTCCTTCCCAGCCCCCAAACCCTGCCCTCTGTACCTTTCTCACCACCCGCTTCCCTTCTCCTGTCATCCCCCTACCACCCGGGAAAAAAAGAGATTGCCCCCTCCTTCCACTAGCCCACCCTCCCACCCAAAGAACAACTTCTTCTGCGCAGCTTGTTTTCTAGGCAGCAGCGCTATTGTGATGTCATCGGGGGGCATTGTGACAAGCCGCCAGTGTTCCGTCTCTTCATGTTGTGCACTGTTCAAACCGAAAATACATCAACAGGCAGGCTACAGAAAAGCTTACTAACAAAGGTTAGAGAGGGGCTTTCTCAGAGGGCTTTTTACAGTTTGTCTATTCCCAATTAGCCGGTTTAGTATACTTAATGAAAGTACTAATTCTTTCATAGGCCGCCCATTCTTAGTATTTGACGTTCAGGTAACAACAGGTAACTTTATTTGGAGTGGAAGCAGAGAGATAACACCAGATGCCAATTGTAGATCCTCTCACACCTGTGGTCACTGCAGCATCTGACTCCACTTTGTCCAAAAGGGATCTATTCCATTCAATTACACATGATCTAGATTAGACTGACAACAAGATACTGCACGGGACATAGCAGAGTTGGTGAAGTTGAGTGGTGATGAGTTTGCTATTTGGATGAATAAAGCAAGTAAAAAGTGTGTTAGATAAAAATTCATTTCAATTCGCTAATCGGGCTAATATGAATCAGGTGAATCGAGTTCTGCTTTTGGAAACTGGGTTAAGAAGGGGTGCACCGTTCCTGGAGGTACTGCAATACCAGGTCAATGCGTGGAGTGGACAGAGCAAGCTCTTTTTCCATCTCCCTGTTCTAAAAATCCATTTAATATATGGTCCCCAGATAGGGGACGTATCAGATATTAAACTGATAAGAACAGATACTACACTTGATCTTAGCCAAAAGGCCGAGAAGCGATAACCAGAATTGGTTTGGGCCTCGAGTGGCACCCTGGCCTATGCCGGACACATCTTAGGGAGAGAGAGCGAGAGGGAGACAAACCCACGCCTACACAAGACATTTTGTCACCCAAGCCAACCCTTGAAAAGGCTGCTTTGCAGAGCAAAAACAAGAAGAATGGTGCGTTTTGCAGCCGCCGCCCACTGCAATGAATCTGAATAACTCCTCCTTTAGGGCGCAAGCAACTCCCCTCCCCCTTGCAGTCTTTCCAATTCACGATACAAAAAGACGGACAGGACAGGTTGCCTGACTTTCCGTCACTGCCACCCTTTGCCATCCTTACCCGTAGAAAGCCCTTTCATCATCCCCAAACCCTAATCTTTTCCCTTTCCTTCCCAGCCCCCAAACCCTGCCCTCTGTACCTTTCTCACCACCCGCTTCCCTTCTCCTGTCATCCCCCTACCACCCGGGAAAAAAAGAGATTGCCCCCTCCTTCCACTAGCCCACCCTCCCACCCAAAGAACAACTTTTTCTGCGCAGCTTGTTTTCTAGGCAGCAGCGCTATTGTGATGTCATCGGGGGGCATTGTGACAAGCCGCCAGTGTTCCGTCTCTTCATGTTGTGCACTGTTCAAACCGAAAATACATCAACAGGCAGGCTACAGAAAAGCTTACTAACAAAGGTTAGAGAGGGGCTTTCTCAGAGGGCTTTTTACAGTTTGTCTATTCCCAATTAGCCGGTTTAGTATACTTAATGAAAGTACTAATTCTTTCATAGGCCGCCCATTCTTAGTATTTGACGTTCAGGTAACAACAGGTAACTTTATTTGGAGTGGAAGCAGAGAGATAACACCAGATGCCAATTGTAGATCCTCTCACACCTGTGGTCACTGCAGCATCTGACTCCACTTTGTCCAAAAGGGATCTATTCCATTCAATTACACATGATCTAGATTAGACTGACAACAAGATACTGCACGGGACATAGCAGAGTTGGTGAAGTTGAGTGGTGATGAGTTTGCTATTTGGATGAATAAAGCAAGTAAAAAGTGTGTTAGATAAAAATTCATTTCAATTCGCTAATCGGGCTAATATGAATCAGGTGAATCGAGTTCTGCTTTTGGAAACTGGGTTAAGAAGGGGTGCACCGTTCCTGGAGGTACTGCAATACCAGGTCAATGCGTGGAGTGGACAGAGCAAGCTCTTTTTCCATCTCCCTGTTCTAAAAATCCATTTAATATATGGTCCCCAGATAGGGGACGTATCAGATATTAAACTGATAAGAACAGATACTACACTTGATCTTAGCCAAAAGGCCGAGAAGCGATAACCAGAATTGGTTTGGGCCTCGAGTGGCACCCTGGCCTATGCCGGACACATCTTAGGGAGAGAGAGCGAGAGGGAGACAAACCCACGCCTACACAAGACATTTTGTCACCCAAGCCAACCCTTGAAAAGGCTGCTTTGCAGAGCAAAAACAAGAAGAATGGTGCGTTTTGCAGCCGCCGCCCACTGCAATGAATCTGAATAACTCCTCCTTTAGGGCGCAAGCAACTCCCCTCCCCCTTGCAGTCTTTCCAATTCACGATACAAAAAGACGGACAGGACAGGTTGCCTGACTTTCCGTCACTGCCACCCTTTGCCATCCTTACCCGTAGAAAGCCCTTTCATCATCCCCAAACCCTAATCTTTTCCCTTTCCTTCCCAGCCCCCAAACCCTGCCCTCTGTACCTTTCTCACCACCCGCTTCCCTTCTCCTGTCATCCCCCTACCACCTGGGAAAAAAAGAGATTGCCCCCTCCTTCCACTAGCCCACCCTCCCACCCAAAGAACAACTTCTTCTGCGCAGCTTGTTTTCTAGGCAGCAGCGCTATTGTGATGTCATCGGGGGGCATTGTGACAAGCCGCCAGTGTTCCGTCTCTTCATGTTGTGCACTGTTCAAACCGAAAATACATCAACAGGCAGGCTACAGAAAAGCTTACTAACAAAGGTTAGAGAGGGGCTTTCTCAGAGGGCTTTTTACAGTTTGTCTATTCCCAATTAGCCGGTTTAGTATACTTAATGAAAGTACTAATTCTTTCATAGGCCGCCCATTCTTAGTATTTGACGTTCAGGTAACAACAGGTAACTTTATTTGGAGTGGAAGCAGAGAGATAACACCAGATGCCAATTGTAGATCCTCTCACACCTGTGGTCACTGCAGCATCTGACTCCACTTTGTCCAAAAGGGATCTATTCCATTCAATTACACATGATCTAGATTAGACTGACAACAAGATACTGCACGGGACATAGCAGAGTTGGTGAAGTTGAGTGGTGATGAGTTTGCTATTTGGATGAATAAAGCAAGTAAAAAGTGTGTTAGATAAAAATTCATTTCAATTCGCTAATCGGGCTAATATGAATCAGGTGAATCGAGTTCTGCTTTTGGAAACTGGGTTAAGAAGGGGTGCACCGTTCCTGGAGGTACTGCAATACCAGGTCAATGCGTGGAGTGGACAGAGCAAGCTCTTTTTCCATCTCCCTGTTCTAAAAATCCATTTAATATATGGTCCCCAGATAGGGGACGTATCAGATATTAAACTGATAAGAACAGATACTACACTTGATCTTAGCCAAAAGGCCGAGAAGCGATAACCAGAATTGGTTTGGGCCTCGAGTGGCACCCTGGCCTATGCCGGACACATCTTAGGGAGAGAGAGCGAGAGGGAGACAAACCCACGCCTACACAAGACATTTTGTCACCCAAGCCAAACCTTGAAAAGGCTGCTTTGCAGAGCAAAAACAAGAAGAATGGTGCGTTTTGCAGCCGCCGCCCACTGCAATGAATCTGAATAACTCCTCCTTTAGGGCGCAAGCAACTCCCCTCCCCCTTGCAGTCTTTCCAATTCACGATACAAAAAGACGGACAGGACAGGTTGCCTGACTTTCCGTCACTGCCACCCTTTGCCATCCTTACCCGTAGAAAGCCCTTTCATCATCCCCAAACCCTAATCTTTTCCCTTTCCTTCCCAGCCCCCAAACCCTGCCCTCTGTACCTTTCTCACCACCCGCTTCCCTTCTCCTGTCATCCCCCTACCACCCGGGAAAAAAAGAGATTGCCCCCTCCTTCCACTAGCCCACCCTCCCACCCAAAGAACAACTTCTTCTGCGCAGCTTGTTTTCTAGGCAGCAGCGCTATTGTGATGTCATCGGGGGGCATTGTGACAAGCCGCCAGTGTTCCGTCTCTTCATGTTGTGCACTGTTCAAACCGAAAATACATCAACAGGCAGGCTACAGAAAAGCTTACTAACAAAGGTTAGAGAGGGGCTTTCTCAGAGGGCTTTTTACAGTTTGTCTATTCCCAATTAGCCGGTTTAGTATACTTAATGAAAGTACTAATTCTTTCATAGGCCGCCCATTCTTAGTATTTGACGTTCAGGTAACAACAGGTAACTTTATTTGGAGTGGAAGCAGAGAGATAACACCAGATGCCAATTGTAGATCCTCTCACACCTGTGGTCACTGCAGCATCTGACTCCACTTTGTCCAAAAGGGATCTATTCCATTCAATTACACATGATCTAGATTAGACTGACAACAAGATACTGCACGGGACATAGCAGAGTTGGTGAAGTTGAGTGGTGATGAGTTTGCTATTTGGATGAATAAAGCAAGTAAAAAGTGTGTTAGATAAAAATTCATTTCAATTCGCTAATCGGGCTAATATGAATCAGGTGAATCGAGTTCTGCTTTTGGAAACTGGGTTAAGAAGGGGTGCACCGTTCCTGGAGGTACTGCAATACCAGGTCAATGCGTGGAGTGGACAGAGCAAGCTCTTTTTCCATCTCCCTGTTCTAAAAATCCATTTAATATATGGTCCCCAGATAGGGGACGTATCAGATATTAAACTGATAAGAACAGATACTACACTTGATCTTAGCCAAAAGGCCGAGAAGCGATAACCAGAATTGGTTTGGGCCTCGAGTGGCACCCTGGCCTATGCCGGACACATCTTAGGGAGAGAGAGCGAGAGGGAGACAAACCCACGCCTACACAAGACATTTTGTCACCCAAGCCAACCCTTGAAAAGGCTGCTTTGCAGAGCAAAAACAAGAAGAATGGTGCGTTTTGCAGCCGCCGCCCACTGCAATGAATCTGAATAACTCCTCCTTTAGGGCGCAAGCAACTCCCCTCCCCCTTGCAGTCTTTCCAATTCACGATACAAAAAGACGGACAGGACAGGTTGCCTGACTTTCCGTCACTGCCACCCTTTGCCATCCTTACCCGTAGAAAGCCCTTTCATCATCCCCAAACCCTAATCTTTTCCCTTTCCTTCCCAGCCCCCAAACCCTGCCCTCTGTACCTTTCTCACCACCCGCTTCCCTTCTCCTGTCATCCCCCTACCACCCGGGAAAAAAAGAGATTGCCCCCTCCTTCCACTAGCCCACCCTCCCACCCAAAGAACAACTTCTTCTGCGCAGCTTGTTTTCTAGGCAGCAGCGCTATTGTGATGTCATCGGGGGGCATTGTGACAAGCCGCCAGTGTTCCGTCTCTTCATGTTGTGCACTGTTCAAACCGAAAATACATCAACAGGCAGGCTACAGAAAAGCTTACTAACAAAGGTTAGAGAGGGGCTTTCTCAGAGGGCTTTTTACAGTTTGTCTATTCCCAATTAGCCGGTTTAGTATACTTAATGAAAGTACTAATTCTTTCATAGGCCGCCCATTCTTAGTATTTGACGTTCAGGTAACAACAGGTAACTTTATTTGGAGTGGAAGCAGAGAGATAACACCAGATGCCAATTGTAGATCCTCTCACACCTGTGGTCACTGCAGCATCTGACTCCACTTTGTCCAAAAGGGATCTATTCCATTCAATTACACATGATCTAGATTAGACTGACAACAAGATACTGCACGGGACATAGCAGAGTTGGTGAAGTTGAGTGGTGATGAGTTTGCTATTTGGATGAATAAAGCAAGTAAAAAGTGTGTTAGATAAAAATTCATTTCAATTCGCTAATCGGGCTAATATGAATCAGGTGAATCGAGTTCTGCTTTTGGAAACTGGGTTAAGAAGGGGTGCACCGTTCCTGGAGGTACTGCAATACCAGGTCAATGCGTGGAGTGGACAGAGCAAGCTCTTTTTCCATCTCCCTGTTCTAAAAATCCATTTAATATATGGTCCCCAGATAGGGGACGTATCAGATATTAAACTGATAAGAACAGATACTACACTTGATCTTAGCCAAAAGGCCGAGAAGCGATAACCAGAATTGGTTTGGGCCTCGAGTGGCACCCTGGCCTATGCCGGACACATCTTAGGGAGAGAGAGCGAGAGGGAGACAAACCCACGCCTACACAAGACATTTTGTCACCCAAGCCAACCCTTGAAAAGGCTGCTTTGCAGAGCAAAAACAAGAAGAATGGTGCGTTTTGCAGCCGCCGCCCACTGCAATGAATCTGAATAACTCCTCCTTTAGGGCGCAAGCAACTCCCCTCCCCCTTGCAGTCTTTCCAATTCACGATACAAAAAGACGGACAGGACAGGTTGCCTGACTTTCCGTCACTGCCACCCTTTGCCATCCTTACCCGTAGAAAGCCCTTTCATCATCCCCAAACCCTAATCTTTTCCCTTTCCTTCCCAGCCCCCAAACCCTGCCCTCTGTACCTTTCTCACCACCCGCTTCCCTTCTCCTGTCATCCCCCTACCACCCGGGAAAAAAAGAGATTGCCCCCTCCTTCCACTAGCCCACCCTCCCACCCAAAGAACAACTTCTTCTGCGCAGCTTGTTTTCTAGGCAGCAGCGCTATTGTGATGTCATCGGGGGGCATTGTGACAAGCCGCCAGTGTTCCGTCTCTTCATGTTGTGCACTGTTCAAACCGAAAATACATCAACAGGCAGGCTACAGAAAAGCTTACTAACAAAGGTTAGAGAGGGGCTTTCTCAGAGGGCTTTTTACAGTTTGTCTATTCCCAATTAGCCGGTTTAGTATACTTAATGAAAGTACTAATTCTTTCATAGGCCGCCCATTCTTAGTATTTGACGTTCAGGTAACAACAGGTAACTTTATTTGGAGTGGAAGCAGAGAGATAACACCAGATGCCAATTGTAGATCCTCTCACACCTGTGGTCACTGCAGCATCTGACTCCACTTTGTCCAAAAGGGATCTATTCCATTCAATTACACATGATCTAGATTAGACTGACAACAAGATACTGCACGGGACATAGCAGAGTTGGTGAAGTTGAGTGGTGATGAGTTTGCTATTTGGATGAATAAAGCAAGTAAAAAGTGTGTTAGATAAAAATTCATTTCAATTCGCTAATCGGGCTAATATGAATCAGGTGAATCGAGTTCTGCTTTTGGAAACTGGGTTAAGAAGGGGTGCACCGTTCCTGGAGGTACTGCAATACCAGGTCAATGCGTGGAGTGGACAGAGCAAGCTCTTTTTCCATCTCCCTGTTCTAAAAATCCATTTAATATATGGTCCCCAGATAGGGGACGTATCAGATATTAAACTGATAAGAACAGATACTACACTTGATCTTAGCCAAAAGGCCGAGAAGCGATAACCAGAATTGGTTTGGGCCTCGAGTGGCACCCTGGCCTATGCCGGACACATCTTAGGGAGAGAGAGCGAGAGGGAGACAAACCCACGCCTACACAAGACATTTTGTCACCCAAGCCAACCCTTGAAAAGGCTGCTTTGCAGAGCAAAAACAAGAAGAATGGTGCGTTTTGCAGCCGCCGCCCACTGCAATGAATCTGAATAACTCCTCCTTTAGGGCGCAAGCAACTCCCCTCCCCCTTGCAGTCTTTCCAATTCACGATACAAAAAGACGGACAGGACAGGTTGCCTGACTTTCCGTCACTGCCACCCTTTGCCATCCTTACCCGTAGAAAGCCCTTTCATCATCCCCAAACCCTAATCTTTTCCCTTTCCTTCCCAGCCCCCAAACCCTGCCCTCTGTACCTTTCTCACCACCCGCTTCCCTTCTCCTGTCATCCCCCTACCACCCGGGAAAAAAAGAGATTGCCCCCTCCTTCCACTAGCCCACCCTCCCACCCAAAGAACAACTTCTTCTGCGCAGCTTGTTTTCTAGGCAGCAGCGCTATTGTGATGTCATCGGGGGGCATTGTGACAAGCCGCCAGTGTTCCGTCTCTTCATGTTGTGCACTGTTCAAACCGAAAATACATCAACAGGCAGGCTACAGAAAAGCTTACTAACAAAGGTTAGAGAGGGGCTTTCTCAGAGGGCTTTTTACAGTTTGTCTATTCCCAATTAGCCGGTTTAGTATACTTAATGAAAGTACTAATTCTTTCATAGGCCGCCCATTCTTAGTATTTGACGTTCAGGTAACAACAGGTAACTTTATTTGGAGTGGAAGCAGAGAGATAACACCAGATGCCAATTGTAGATCCTCTCACACCTGTGGTCACTGCAGCATCTGACTCCACTTTGTCCAAAAGGGATCTATTCCATTCAATTACACATGATCTAGATTAGACTGACAACAAGATACTGCACGGGACATTGCAGAGTTGGTGAAGTTGAGTGGTGATGAGTTTGCTATTTGGATGAATAAAGCAAGTAAAAAGTGTGTTAGATAAAAATTCATTTCAATTCGCTAATCGGGCTAATATGAATCAGGTGAATCGAGTTCTGCTTTTGGAAACTGGGTTAAGAAGGGGTGCACCGTTCCTGGAGGTACTGCAATACCAGGTCAATGCGTGGAGTGGACAGAGCAAGCTCTTTTTCCATCTCCCTGTTCTAAAAATCCATTTAATATATGGTCCCCAGATAGGGGACGTATCAGATATTAAACTGATAAGAACAGATACTACACTTGATCTTAGCCAAAAGGCCGAGAAGCGATAACCAGAATTGGTTTGGGCCTCGAGTGGCACCCTGGCCTATGCCGGACACATCTTAGGGAGAGAGAGCGAGAGGGAGACAAACCCACGCCTACACAAGACATTTTGTCACCCAAGCCAACCCTTGAAAAGGCTGCTTTGCAGAGCAAAAACAAGAAGAATGGTGCGTTTTGCAGCCGCCGCCCACTGCAATGAATCTGAATAACTCCTCCTTTAGGGCGCAAGCAACTCCCCTCCCCCTTGCAGTCTTTCCAATTCACGATACAAAAAGACGGACAGGACAGGTTGCCTGACTTTCCGTCACTGCCACCCTTTGCCATCCTTACCCGTAGAAAGCCCTTTCATCATCCCCAAACCCTAATCTTTTCCCTTTCCTTCCCAGCCCCCAAACCCTGCCCTCTGTACCTTTCTCACCACCCGCTTCCCTTCTCCTGTCATCCCCCTACCACCCGGGAAAAAAAGAGATTGCCCCCTCCTTCCACTAGCCCACCCTCCCACCCAAAGAACAACTTCTTCTGCGCAGCTTGTTTTCTAGGCAGCAGCGCTATTGTGATGTCATCGGGGGGCATTGTGACAAGCCGCCAGTGTTCCGTCTCTTCATGTTGTGCACTGTTCAAACCGAAAATACATCAACAGGCAGGCTACAGAAAAGCTTACTAACAAAGGTTAGAGAGGGGCTTTCTCAGAGGGCTTTTTACAGTTTGTCTATTCCCAATTAGCCGGTTTAGTATACTTAATGAAAGTACTAATTCTTTCATAGGCCGCCCATTCTTAGTATTTGACGTTCAGGTAACAACAGGTAACTTTATTTGGAGTGGAAGCAGAGAGATAACACCAGATGCCAATTGTAGATCCTCTCACACCTGTGGTCACTGCAGCATCTGACTCCACTTTGTCCAAAAGGGATCTATTCCATTCAATTACACATGATCTAGATTAGACTGACAACAAGATACTGCACGGGACATAGCAGAGTTGGTGAAGTTGAGTGGTGATGAGTTTGCTATTTGGATGAATAAAGCAAGTAAAAAGTGTGTTAGATAAAAATTCATTTCAATTCGCTAATCGGGCTAATATGAATCAGGTGAATCGAGTTCTGCTTTTGGAAACTGGGTTAAGAAGGGGTGCACCGTTCCTGGAGGTACTGCAATACCAGGTCAATGCGTGGAGTGGACAGAGCAAGCTCTTTTTCCATCTCCCTGTTCTAAAAATCCATTTAATATATGGTCCCCAGATAGGGGACGTATCAGATATTAAACTGATAAGAACAGATACTACACTTGATCTTAGCCAAAAGGCCGAGAAGCGATAACCAGAATTGGTTTGGGCCTCGAGTGGCACCCTGGCCTATGCCGGACACATCTTAGGGAGAGAGAGCGAGAAGGAGACAAACCCACGCCTACACAAGACATTTTGTCACCCAAGCCAACCCTTGAAAAGGCTGCTTTGCAGAGCAAAAACAAGAAGAATGGTGCGTTTTGCAGCCGCCGCCCACTGCAATGAATCTGAATAACTTCTCCTTTAGGGCGCAAGCAACTCCCCTCCCCCTTGCAGTCTTTCCAATTCACGATACAAAAAGACGGACAGGACAGGTTGCCTGACTTTCCGTCACTGCCACCCTTTGCCATCCTTACCCGTAGAAAGCCCTTTCATCATCCCCAAACCCTAATCTTTTCCCTTTCCTTCCCAGCCCCCAAACCCTGCCCTCTGTACCTTTCTCACCACCCGCTTCCCTTCTCCTGTCATCCCCCTACCACCCGGGAAAAAAAGAGATTGCCCCCTCCTTCCACTAGCCCACCCTCCCACCCAAAGAACAACTTCTTCTGCGCAGCTTGTTTTCTAGGCAGCAGCGCTATTGTGATGTCATCGGGGGGCATTGTGACAAGCCGCCAGTGTTCCGTCTCTTCATGTTGTGCACTGTTCAAACCGAAAATACATCAACAGGCAGGCTACAGAAAAGCTTACTAACAAAGGTTAGAGAGGGGCTTTCTCAGAGGGCTTTTTACAGTTTGTCTATTCCCAATTAGCCGGTTTAGTATACTTAATGAAAGTACTAATTCTTTCATAGGCCGCCCATTCTTAGTATTTGACGTTCAGGTAACAACAGGTAACTTTATTTGGAGTGGAAGCAGAGAGATAACACCAGATGCCAATTGTAGATCCTCTCACACCTGTGGTCACTGCAGCATCTGACTCCACTTTGTCCAAAAGGGATCTATTCCATTCAATTACACATGATCTAGATTAGACTGACAACAAGATACTGCACGGGACATAGCAGAGTTGGTGAAGTTGAGTGGTGATGAGTTTGCTATTTGGATGAATAAAGCAAGTAAAAAGTGTGTTAGATAAAAATTCATTTCAATTCGCTAATCGGGCTAATATGAATCAGGTGAATCGAGTTCTGCTTTTGGAAACTGGGTTAAGAAGGGGTGCACCGTTCCTGGAGGTACTGCAATACCAGGTCAATGCGTGGAGTGGACAGAGCAAGCTCTTTTTCCATCTCCCTGTTCTAAAAATCCATTTAATATATGGTCCCCAGATAGGGGACGTATCAGATATTAAACTGATAAGAACAGATACTACACTTGATCTTAGCCAAAAGGCCGAGAAGCGATAACCAGAATTGGTTTGGGCCTCGAGTGGCACCCTGGCCTATGCCGGACACATCTTAGGGAGAGAGAGCGAGAGGGAGACAAACCCACGCCTACACAAGACATTTTGTCACCCAAGCCAACCCTTGAAAAGGCTGCTTTGCAGAGCAAAAACAAGAAGAATGGTGCGTTTTGCAGCCGCCGCCCACTGCAATGAATCTGAATAACTCCTCCTTTAGGGCGCAAGCAACTCCCCTCCCCCTTGCAGTCTTTCCAATTCACGATACAAAAAGACGGACAGGACAGGTTGCCTGACTTTCCGTCACTGCCACCCTTTGCCATCCTTACCCGTAGAAAGCCCTTTCATCATCCCCAAACCCTAATCTTTTCCCTTTCCTTCCCAGCCCCCAAACCCTGCCCTCTGTACCTTTCTCACCACCCGCTTCCCTTCTCCTGTCATCCCCCTACCACCCGGGAAAAAAAGAGATTGCCCCCTCCTTCCACTAGCCCACCCTCCCACCCAAAGAACAACTTCTTCTGCGCAGCTTGTTTTCTAGGCAGCAGCGCTATTGTGATGTCATCGGGGGGCATTGTGACAAGCCGCCAGTGTTCCGTCTCTTCATGTTGTGCACTGTTCAAACCGAAAATACATCAACAGGCAGGCTACAGAAAAGCTTACTAACAAAGGTTAGAGAGGGGCTTTCTCAGAGGGCTTTTTACAGTTTGTCTATTCCCAATTAGCCGGTTTAGTATACTTAATGAAAGTACTAATTCTTTCATAGGCCGCCCATTCTTAGTATTTGACGTTCAGGTAACAACAGGTAACTTTATTTGGAGTGGAAGCAGAGAGATAACACCAGATGCCAATTGTAGATCCTCTCACACCTGTGGTCACTGCAGCATCTGACTCCACTTTGTCCAAAAGGGATCTATTCCATTCAATTACACATGATCTAGATTAGACTGACAACAAGATACTGCACGGGACATAGCAGAGTTGGTGAAGTTGAGTGGTGATGAGTTTGCTATTTGGATGAATAAAGCAAGTAAAAAGTGTGTTAGATAAAAATTCATTTCAATTCGCTAATCGGGCTAATATGAATCAGGTGAATCGAGTTCTGCTTTTGGAAACTGGGTTAAGAAGGGGTGCACCGTTCCTGGAGGTACTGCAATACCAGGTCAATGCGTGGAGTGGACAGAGGAAGCTCTTTTTCCATCTCCCTGTTCTAAAAATCCATTTAATATATGGTCCCCAGATAGGGGACGTATCAGATATTAAACTGATAAGAACAGATACTACACTTGATCTTAGCCAAAAGGCCGAGAAGCGATAACCAGAATTGGTTTGGGCCTCGAGTGGCACCCTGGCCTATGCCGGACACATCTTAGGGAGAGAGAGCGAGAGGGAGACAAACCCACGCCTACACAAGACATTTTGTCACCCAAGCCAACCCTTGAAAAGGCTGCTTTGCAGAGCAAAAACAAGAAGAATGGTGCGTTTTGCAGCCGCCGCCCACTGCAATGAATCTGAATAACTCCTCCTTTAGGGCGCAAGCAACTCCCCTCCCCCTTGCAGTCTTTCCAATTCACGATACAAAAAGACGGACAGGACAGGTTGCCTGACTTTCCGTCACTGCCACCCTTTGCCATCCTTACCCGTAGAAAGCCCTTTCATCATCCCCAAACCCTAATCTTTTCCCTTTCCTTCCCAGCCCCCAAACCCTGCCCTCTGTACCTTTCTCACCACCCGCTTCCCTTCTCCTGTCATCCCCCTACCACCCGGGAAAAAAAGAGATTGCCCCCTCCTTCCACTAGCCCACCCTCCCACCCAAAGAACAACTTCTTCTGCGCAGCTTGTTTTCTAGGCAGCAGCGCTATTGTGATGTCATCGGGGGGCATTGTGACAAGCCGCCAGTGTTCCGTCTCTTCATGTTGTGCACTGTTCAAACCGAAAATACATCAACAGGCAGGCTACAGAAAAGCTTACTAACAAAGGTTAGAGAGGGGCTTTCTCAGAGGGCTTTTTACAGTTTGTCTATTCCCAATTAGCCGGTTTAGTATACTTAATGAAAGTACTAATTCTTTCATAGGCCGCCCATTCTTAGTATTTGACGTTCAGGTAACAACAGGTAACTTTATTTGGAGTGGAAGCAGAGAGATAACACCAGATGCCAATTGTAGATCCTCTCACACCTGTGGTCACTGCAGCATCTGACTCCACTTTGTCCAAAAGGGATCTATTCCATTCAATTACACATGATCTAGATTAGACTGACAACAAGATACTGCACGGGACATAGCAGAGTTGGTGAAGTTGAGTGGTGATGAGTTTGCTATTTGGATGAATAAAGCAAGTAAAAAGTGTGTTAGATAAAAATTCATTTCAATTCGCTAATCGGGCTAATATGAATCAGGTGAATCGAGTTCTGCTTTTGGAAACTGGGTTAAGAAGGGGTGCACCGTTCCTGGAGGTACTGCAATACCAGGTCAATGCGTGGAGTGGACAGAGCAAGCTCTTTTTCCATCTCCCTGTTCTAAAAATCCATTTAATATATGGTCCCCAGATAGGGGACGTATCAGATATTAAACTGATAAGAACAGATACTACACTTGATCTTAGCCAAAAGGCCGAGAAGCGATAACCAGAATTGGTTTGGGCCTCGAGTGGCACCCTGGCCTATGCCGGACACATCTTAGGGAGAGAGAGCGAGAGGGAGACAAACCCACGCCTACACAAGACATTTTGTCACCCAAGCCAACCCTTGAAAAGGCTGCTTTGCAGAGCAAAAACAAGAAGAATGGTGCGTTTTGCAGCCGCCGCCCACTGCAATGAATCTGAATAACTCCTCCTTTAGGGCGCAAGCAACTCCCCTCCCCCTTGCAGTCTTTCCAATTCACGATACAAAAAGACGGACAGGACAGGTTGCCTGACTTTCCGTCACTGCCACCCTTTGCCATCCTTACCCGTAGAAAGCCCTTTCATCATCCCCAAACCCTAATCTTTTCCCTTTCCTTCCCAGCCCCCAAACCCTGCCCTCTGTACCTTTCTCACCACCCGCTTCCCTTCTCCTGTCATCCCCCTACCACCCGGGAAAAAAAGAGATTGCCCCCTCCTTCCACTAGCCCACCCTCCCACCCAAAGAACAACTTCTTCTGCGCAGCTTGTTTTCTAGGCAGCAGCGCTATTGTGATGTCATCGGGGGGCATTGTGACAAGCCGCCAGTGTTCCGTCTCTTCATGTTGTGCACTGTTCAAACCGAAAATACATCAACAGGCAGGCTACAGAAAAGCTTACTAACAAAGGTTAGAGAGGGGCTTTCTCAGAGGGCTTTTTACAGTTTGTCTATTCCCAATTAGCCGGTTTAGTATACTTAATGAAAGTACTAATTCTTTCATAGGCCGCCCATTCTTAGTATTTGACGTTCAGGTAACAACAGGTAACTTTATTTGGAGTGGAAGCAGAGAGATAACACCAGATGCCAATTGTAGATCCTCTCACACCTGTGGTCACTGCAGCATCTGACTCCACTTTGTCCAAAAGGGATCTATTCCATTCAATTACACATGATCTAGATTAGACTGACAACAAGATACTGCACGGGACATAGCAGAGTTGGTGAAGTTGAGTGGTGATGAGTTTGCTATTTGGATGAATAAAGCAAGTAAAAAGTGTGTTAGATAAAAATTCATTTCAATTCGCTAATCGGGCTAATATGAATCAGGTGAATCGAGTTCTGCTTTTGGAAACTGGGTTAAGAAGGGGTGCACCGTTCCTGGAGGTACTGCAATACCAGGTCAATGCGTGGAGTGGACAGAGCAAGCTCTTTTTCCATCTCCCTGTTCTAAAAATCCATTTAATATATGGTCCCCAGATAGGGGACGTATCAGATATTAAACTGATAAGAACAGATACTACACTTGATCTTAGCCAAAAGGCCGAGAAGCGATAACCAGAATTGGTTTGGGCCTCGAGTGGCACCCTGGCCTATGCCGGACACATCTTAGGGAGAGAGAGCGAGAGGGAGACAAACCCACGCCTACACAAGACATTTTGTCACCCAAGCCAACCCTTGAAAAGGCTGCTTTGCAGAGCAAAAACAAGAAGAATGGTGCGTTTTGCAGCCGCCGCCCACTGCAATGAATCTGAATAACTCCTCCTTTAGGGCGCAAGCAACTCCCCTCCCCCTTGCAGTCTTTCCAATTCACGATACAAAAAGACGGACAGGACAGGTTGCCTGACTTTCCGTCACTGCCACCCTTTGCCATCCTTACCCGTAGAAAGCCCTTTCATCATCCCCAAACCCTAATCTTTTCCCTTTCCTTCCCAGCCCCCAAACCCTGCCCTCTGTACCTTTCTCACCACCCGCTTCCCTTCTCCTGTCATCCCCCTACCACCCGGGAAAAAAAGAGATTGCCCCCTCCTTCCACTAGCCCACCCTCCCACCCAAAGAACAACTTCTTCTGCGCAGCTTGTTTTCTAGGCAGCAGCGCTATTGTGATGTCATCGGGGGGCATTGTGACAAGCCGCCAGTGTTCCGTCTCTTCATGTTGTGCACTGTTCAAACCGAAAATACATCAACAGGCAGGCTACAGAAAAGCTTACTAACAAAGGTTAGAGAGGGGCTTTCTCAGAGGGCTTTTTACAGTTTGTCTATTCCCAATTAGCCGGTTTAGTATACTTAATGAAAGTACTAATTCTTTCATAGGCCGCCCATTCTTAGTATTTGACGTTCAGGTAACAACAGGTAACTTTATTTGGAGTGGAAGCAGAGAGATAACACCAGATGCCAATTGTAGATCCTCTCACACCTGTGGTCACTGCAGCATCTGACTCCACTTTGTCCAAAAGGGATCTATTCCATTCAATTACACATGATCTAGATTAGACTGACAACAAGATACTGCACGGGACATAGCAGAGTTGGTGAAGTTGAGTGGTGATGAGTTTGCTATTTGGATGAATAAAGCAAGTAAAAAGTGTGTTAGATAAAAATTCATTTCAATTCGCTAATCGGGCTAATATGAATCAGGTGAATCGAGTTCTGCTTTTGGAAACTGGGTTAAGAAGGGGTGCACCGTTCCTGGAGGTACTGCAATACCAGGTCAATGCGTGGAGTGGACAGAGCAAGCTCTTTTTCCATCTCCCTGTTCTAAAAATCCATTTAATATATGGTCCCCAGATAGGGGACGTATCAGATATTAAACTGATAAGAACAGATACTACACTTGATCTTAGCCAAAAGGCCGAGAAGCGATAACCAGAATTGGTTTGGGCCTCGAGTGGCACCCTGGCCTATGCCGGACACATCTTAGGGAGAGAGAGCGAGAGGGAGACAAACCCACGCCTACACAAGACATTTTGTCACCCAAGCCAACCCTTGAAAAGGCTGCTTTGCAGAGCAAAAACAAGAAGAATGGTGCGTTTTGCAGCCGCCGCCCACTGCAATGAATCTGAATAACTCCTCCTTTAGGGCGCAAGCAACTCCCCTCCCCCTTGCAGTCTTTCCAATTCACGATACAAAAAGACGGACAGGACAGGTTGCCTGACTTTCCGTCACTGCCACCCTTTGCCATCCTTACCCGTAGAAAGCCCTTTCATCATCCCCAAACCCTAATCTTTTCCCTTTCCTTCCCAGCCCCCAAACCCTGCCCTCTGTACCTTTCTCACCACCCGCTTCCCTTCTCCTGTCATCCCCCTACCACCCGGGAAAAAAAGAGATTGCCCCCTCCTTCCACTAGCCCACCCTCCCACCCAAAGAACAACTTCTTCTGCGCAGCTTGTTTTCTAGGCAGCAGCGCTATTGTGATGTCATCGGGGGGCATTGTGACAAGCCGCCAGTGTTCCGTCTCTTCATGTTGTGCACTGTTCAAACCGAAAATACATCAACAGGCAGGCTACAGAAAAGCTTACTAACAAAGGTTAGAGAGGGGCTTTCTCAGAGGGCTTTTTACAGTTTGTCTATTCCCAATTAGCCGGTTTAGTATACTTAATGAAAGTACTAATTCTTTCATAGGCCGCCCATTCTTAGTATTTGACGTTCAGGTAACAACAGGTAACTTTATTTGGAGTGGAAGCAGAGAGATAACACCAGATGCCAATTGTAGATCCTCTCACACCTGTGGTCACTGCAGCATCTGACTCCACTTTGTCCAAAAGGGATCTATTCCATTCAATTACACATGATCTAGATTAGACTGACAACAAGATACTGCACGGGACATAGCAGAGTTGGTGAAGTTGAGTGGTGATGAGTTTGCTATTTGGATGAATAAAGCAAGTAAAAAGTGTGTTAGATAAAAATTCATTTCAATTCGCTAATCGGGCTAATATGAATCAGGTGAATCGAGTTCTGCTTTTGGAAACTGGGTTAAGAAGGGGTGCACCGTTCCTGGAGGTACTGCAATACCAGGTCAATGCGTGGAGTGGACAGAGCAAGCTCTTTTTCCATCTCCCTGTTCTAAAAATCCATTTAATATATGGTCCCCAGATAGGGGACGTATCAGATATTAAACTGATAAGAACAGATACTACACTTGATCTTAGCCAAAAGGCCGAGAAGCGATAACCAGAATTGGTTTGGGCCTCGAGTGGCACCCTGGCCTATGCCGGACACATCTTAGGGAGAGAGAGCGAGAGGGAGACAAACCCACGCCTACACAAGACATTTTGTCACCCAAGCCAACCCTTGAAAAGGCTGCTTTGCAGAGCAAAAACAAGAAGAATGGTGCGTTTTGCAGCCGCCGCCCACTGCAATGAATCTGAATAACTCCTCCTTTAGGGCGCAAGCAACTCCCCTCCCCCTTGCAGTCTTTCCAATTCACGATACAAAAAGACGGACAGGACAGGTTGCCTGACTTTCCGTCACTGCCACCCTTTGCCATCCTTACCCGTAGAAAGCCCTTTCATCATCCCCAAACCCTAATCTTTTCCCTTTCCTTCCCAGCCCCCAAACCCTGCCCTCTGTACCTTTCTCACCACCCGCTTCCCTTCTCCTGTCATCCCCCTACCACCCGGGAAAAAAAGAGATTGCCCCCTCCTTCCACTAGCCCACCCTCCCACCCAAAGAACAACTTCTTCTGCGCAGCTTGTTTTCTAGGCAGCAGCGCTATTGTGATGTCATCGGGGGGCATTGTGACAAGCCGCCAGTGTTCCGTCTCTTCATGTTGTGCACTGTTCAAACCGAAAATACATCAACAGGCAGGCTACAGAAAAGCTTACTAACAAAGGTTAGAGAGGGGCTTTCTCAGAGGGCTTTTTACAGTTTGTCTATTCCCAATTAGCCGGTTTAGTATACTTAATGAAAGTACTAATTCTTTCATAGGCCGCCCATTCTTAGTATTTGACGTTCAGGTAACAACAGGTAACTTTATTTGGAGTGGAAGCAGAGAGATAACACCAGATGCCAATTGTAGATCCTCTCACACCTGTGGTCACTGCAGCATCTGACTCCACTTTGTCCAAAAGGGATCTATTCCATTCAATTACACATGATCTAGATTAGACTGACAACAAGATACTGCACGGGACATAGCAGAGTTGGTGAAGTTGAGTGGTGATGAGTTTGCTATTTGGATGAATAAAGCAAGTAAAAAGTGTGTTAGATAAAAATTCATTTCAATTCGCTAATCGGGCTAATATGAATCAGGTGAATCGAGTTCTGCTTTTGGAAACTGGGTTAAGAAGGGGTGCACCGTTCCTGGAGGTACTGCAATACCAGGTCAATGCGTGGAGTGGACAGAGCAAGCTCTTTTTCCATCTCCCTGTTCTAAAAATCCATTTAATATATGGTCCCCAGATAGGGGACGTATCAGATATTAAACTGATAAGAACAGATACTACACTTGATCTTAGCCAAAAGGCCGAGAAGCGATAACCAGAATTGGTTTGGGCCTCGAGTGGCACCCTGGCCTATGCCGGACACATCTTAGGGAGAGAGAGCGAGAGGGAGACAAACCCACGCCTACACAAGACATTTTGTCACCCAAGCCAACCCTTGAAAAGGCTGCTTTGCAGAGCAAAAACAAGAAGAATGGTGCGTTTTGCAGCCGCCGCCCACTGCAATGAATCTGAATAACTCCTCCTTTAGGGCGCAAGCAACTCCCCTCCCCCTTGCAGTCTTTCCAATTCACGATACAAAAAGACGGACAGGACAGGTTGCCTGACTTTCCGTCACTGCCACCCTTTGCCATCCTTACCCGTAGAAAGCCCTTTCATCATCCCCAAACCCTAATCTTTTCCCTTTCCTTCCCAGCCCCCAAACCCTGCCCTCTGTACCTTTCTCACCACCCGCTTCCCTTCTCCTGTCATCCCCCTACCACCCGGGAAAAAAAGAGATTGCCCCCTCCTTCCACTAGCCCACCCTCCCACCCAAAGAACAACTTCTTCTGCGCAGCTTGTTTTCTAGGCAGCAGCGCTATTGTGATGTCATCGGGGGGCATTGTGACAAGCCGCCAGTGTTCCGTCTCTTCATGTTGTGCACTGTTCAAACCGAAAATACATCAACAGGCAGGCTACAGAAAAGCTTACTAACAAAGGTTAGAGAGGGGCTTTCTCAGAGGGCTTTTTACAGTTTGTCTATTCCCAATTAGCCGGTTTAGTATACTTAATGAAAGTACTAATTCTTTCATAGGCCGCCCATTCTTAGTATTTGACGTTCAGGTAACAACAGGTAACTTTATTTGGAGTGGAAGCAGAGAGATAACACCAGATGCCAATTGTAGATCCTCTCACACCTGTGGTCACTGCAGCATCTGACTCCACTTTGTCCAAAAGGGATCTATTCCATTCAATTACACATGATCTAGATTAGACTGACAACAAGATACTGCACGGGACATAGCAGAGTTGGTGAAGTTGAGTGGTGATGAGTTTGCTATTTGGATGAATAAAGCAAGTAAAAAGTGTGTTAGATAAAAATTCATTTCAATTCGCTAATCGGGCTAATATGAATCAGGTGAATCGAGTTCTGCTTTTGGAAACTGGGTTAAGAAGGGGTGCACCGTTCCTGGAGGTACTGCAATACCAGGTCAATGCGTGGAGTGGACAGAGCAAGCTCTTTTTCCATCTCCCTGTTCTAAAAATCCATTTAATATATGGTCCCCAGATAGGGGACGTATCAGATATTAAACTGATAAGAACAGATACTACACTTGATCTTAGCCAAAAGGCCGAGAAGCGATAACCAGAATTGGTTTGGGCCTCGAGTGGCACCCTGGCCTATGCCGGACACATCTTAGGGAGAGAGAGCGAGAGGGAGACAAACCCACGCCTACACAAGACATTTTGTCACCCAAGCCAACCCTTGAAAAGGCTGCTTTGCAGAGCAAAAACAAGAAGAATGGTGCGTTTTGCAGCCGCCGCCCACTGCAATGAATCTGAATAACTCCTCCTTTAGGGCGCAAGCAACTCCCCTCCCCCTTGCAGTCTTTCCAATTCACGATACAAAAAGACGGACAGGACAGGTTGCCTGACTTTCCGTCACTGCCACCCTTTGCCATCCTTACCCGTAGAAAGCCCTTTCATCATCCCCAAACCCTAATCTTTTCCCTTTCCTTCCCAGCCCCCAAACCCTGCCCTCTGTACCTTTCTCACCACCCGCTTCCCTTCTCCTGTCATCCCCCTACCACCCGGGAAAAAAAGAGATTGCCCCCTCCTTCCACTAGCCCACCCTCCCACCCAAAGAACAACTTCTTCTGCGCAGCTTGTTTTCTAGGCAGCAGCGCTATTGTGATGTCATCGGGGGGCATTGTGACAAGCCGCCAGTGTTCCGTCTCTTCATGTTGTGCACTGTTCAAACCGAAAATACATCAACAGGCAGGCTACAGAAAAGCTTACTAACAAAGGTTAGAGAGGGGCTTTCTCAGAGGGCTTTTTACAGTTTGTCTATTCCCAATTAGCCGGTTTAGTATACTTAATGAAAGTACTAATTCTTTCATAGGCCGCCCATTCTTAGTATTTGACGTTCAGGTAACAACAGGTAACTTTATTTGGAGTGGAAGCAGAGAGATAACACCAGATGCCAATTGTAGATCCTCTCACACCTGTGGTCACTGCAGCATCTGACTCCACTTTGTCCAAAAGGGATCTATTCCATTCAATTACACATGATCTAGATTAGACTGACAACAAGATACTGCACGGGACATAGCAGAGTTGGTGAAGTTGAGTGGTGATGAGTTTGCTATTTGGATGAATAAAGCAAGTAAAAAGTGTGTTAGATAAAAATTCATTTCAATTCGCTAATCGGGCTAATATGAATCAGGTGAATCGAGTTCTGCTTTTGGAAACTGGGTTAAGAAGGGGTGCACCGTTCCTGGAGGTACTGCAATACCAGGTCAATGCGTGGAGTGGACAGAGCAAGCTCTTTTTCCATCTCCCTGTTCTAAAAATCCATTTAATATATGGTCCCCAGATAGGGGACGTATCAGATATTAAACTGATAAGAACAGATACTACACTTGATCTTAGCCAAAAGGCCGAGAAGCGATAACCAGAATTGGTTTGGGCCTCGAGTGGCACCCTGGCCTATGCCGGACACATCTTAGGGAGAGAGAGCGAGAGGGAGACAAACCCACGCCTACACAAGACATTTTGTCACCCAAGCCAACCCTTGAAAAGGCTGCTTTGCAGAGCAAAAACAAGAAGAATGGTGCGTTTTGCAGCCGCCGCCCACTGCAATGAATCTGAATAACTCCTCCTTTAGGGCGCAAGCAACTCCCCTCCCCCTTGCAGTCTTTCCAATTCACGATACAAAAAGACGGACAGGACAGGTTGCCTGACTTTCCGTCACTGCCACCCTTTGCCATCCTTACCCGTAGAAAGCCCTTTCATCATCCCCAAACCCTAATCTTTTCCCTTTCCTTCCCAGCCCCCAAACCCTGCCCTCTGTACCTTTCTCACCACCCGCTTCCCTTCTCCTGTCATCCCCCTACCACCCGGGAAAAAAAGAGATTGCCCCCTCCTTCCACTAGCCCACCCTCCCACCCAAAGAACAACTTCTTCTGCGCAGCTTGTTTTCTAGGCAGCAGCGCTATTGTGATGTCATCGGGGGGCATTGTGACAAGCCGCCAGTGTTCCGTCTCTTCATGTTGTGCACTGTTCAAACCGAAAATACATCAACAGGCAGGCTACAGAAAAGCTTACTAACAAAGGTTAGAGAGGGGCTTTCTCAGAGGGCTTTTTACAGTTTGTCTATTCCCAATTAGCCGGTTTAGTATACTTAATGAAAGTACTAATTCTTTCATAGGCCGCCCATTCTTAGTATTTGACGTTCAGGTAACAACAGGTAACTTTATTTGGAGTGGAAGCAGAGAGATAACACCAGATGCCAATTGTAGATCCTCTCACACCTGTGGTCACTGCAGCATCTGACTCCACTTTGTCCAAAAGGGATCTATTCCATTCAATTACACATGATCTAGATTAGACTGACAACAAGATACTGCACGGGACATAGCAGAGTTGGTGAAGTTGAGTGGTGATGAGTTTGCTATTTGGATGAATAAAGCAAGTAAAAAGTGTGTTAGATAAAAATTCATTTCAATTCGCTAATCGGGCTAATATGAATCAGGTGAATCGAGTTCTGCTTTTGGAAACTGGGTTAAGAAGGGGTGCACCGTTCCTGGAGGTACTGCAATACCAGGTCAATGCGTGGAGTGGACAGAGCAAGCTCTTTTTCCATCTCCCTGTTCTAAAAATCCATTTAATATATGGTCCCCAGATAGGGGACGTATCAGATATTAAACTGATAAGAACAGATACTACACTTGATCTTAGCCAAAAGGCCGAGAAGCGATAACCAGAATTGGTTTGGGCCTCGAGTGGCACCCTGGCCTATGCCGGACACATCTTAGGGAGAGAGAGCGAGAGGGAGACAAACCCACGCCTACACAAGACATTTTGTCACCCAAGCCAACCCTTGAAAAGGCTGCTTTGCAGAGCAAAAACAAGAAGAATGGTGCGTTTTGCAGCCGCCGCCCACTGCAATGAATCTGAATAACTCCTCCTTTAGGGCGCAAGCAACTCCCCTCCCCCTTGCAGTCTTTCCAATTCACGATACAAAAAGACGGACAGGACAAGTTGCCTGACTTTCCGTCACTGCCACCCTTTGCCATCCTTACCCGTAGAAAGCCCTTTCATCATCCCCAAACCCTAATCTTTTCCCTTTCCTTCCCAGCCCCCAAACCCTGCCCTCTGTACCTTTCTCACCACCCGCTTCCCTTCTCCTGTCATCCCCCTACCACCCGGGAAAAAAAGAGATTGCCCCCTCCTTCCACTAGCCCACCCTCCCACCCAAAGAACAACTTCTTCTGCGCAGCTTGTTTTCTAGGCAGCAGCGCTATTGTGATGTCATCGGGGGGCATTGTGACAAGCCGCCAGTGTTCCGTCTCTTCATGTTGTGCACTGTTCAAACCGAAAATACATCAACAGGCAGGCTACAGAAAAGCTTACTAACAAAGGTTAGAGAGGGGCTTTCTCAGAGGGCTTTTTACAGTTTGTCTATTCCCAATTAGCCGGTTTAGTATACTTAATGAAAGTACTAATTCTTTCATAGGCCGCCCATTCTTAGTATTTGACGTTCAGGTAACAACAGGTAACTTTATTTGGAGTGGAAGCAGAGAGATAACACCAGATGCCAATTGTAGATCCTCTCACACCTGTGGTCACTGCAGCATCTGACTCCACTTTGTCCAAAAGGGATCTATTCCATTCAATTACACATGATCTAGATTAGACTGACAACAAGATACTGCACGGGACATAGCAGAGTTGGTGAAGTTGAGTGGTGATGAGTTTGCTATTTGGATGAATAAAGCAAGTAAAAAGTGTGTTAGATAAAAATTCATTTCAATTCGCTAATCGGGCTAATATGAATCAGGTGAATCGAGTTCTGCTTTTGGAAACTGGGTTAAGAAGGGGTGCACCGTTCCTGGAGGTACTGCAATACCAGGTCAATGCGTGGAGTGGACAGAGCAAGCTCTTTTTCCATCTCCCTGTTCTAAAAATCCATTTAATATATGGTCCCCAGATAGGGGACGTATCAGATATTAAACTGATAAGAACAGATACTACACTTGATCTTAGCCAAAAGGCCGAGAAGCGATAACCAGAATTGGTTTGGGCCTCGAGTGGCACCCTGGCCTATGCCGGACACATCTTAGGGAGAGAGAGCGAGAGGGAGACAAACCCACGCCTACACAAGACATTTTGTCACCCAAGCCAACCCTTGAAAAGGCTGCTTTGCAGAGCAAAAACAAGAAGAATGGTGCGTTTTGCAGCCGCCGCCCACTGCAATGAATCTGAATAACTCCTCCTTTAGGGCGCAAGCAACTCCCCTCCCCCTTGCAGTCTTTCCAATTCACGATACAAAAAGACGGACAGGACAGGTTGCCTGACTTTCCGTCACTGCCACCCTTTGCCATCCTTACCCGTAGAAAGCCCTTTCATCATCCCCAAACCCTAATCTTTTCCCTTTCCTTCCCAGCCCCCAAACCCTGCCCTCTGTACCTTTCTCACCACCCGCTTCCCTTCTCCTGTCATCCCCCTACCACCCGGGAAAAAAAGAGATTGCCCCCTCCTTCCACTAGCCCACCCTCCCACCCAAAGAACAACTTCTTCTGCGCAGCTTGTTTTCTAGGCAGCAGCGCTATTGTGATGTCATCGGGGGGCATTGTGACAAGCCGCCAGTGTTCCGTCTCTTCATGTTGTGCACTGTTCAAACCGAAAATACATCAACAGGCAGGCTACAGAAAAGCTTACTAACAAAGGTTAGAGAGGGGCTTTCTCAGAGGGCTTTTTACAGTTTGTCTATTCCCAATTAGCCGGTTTAGTATACTTAATGAAAGTACTAATTCTTTCATAGGCCGCCCATTCTTAGTATTTGACGTTCAGGTAACAACAGGTAACTTTATTTGGAGTGGAAGCAGAGAGATAACACCAGATGCCAATTGTAGATCCTCTCACACCTGTGGTCACTGCAGCATCTGACTCCACTTTGTCCAAAAGGGATCTATTCCATTCAATTACACATGATCTAGATTAGACTGACAACAAGATACTGCACGGGACATAGCAGAGTTGGTGAAGTTGAGTGGTGATGAGTTTGCTATTTGGATGAATAAAGCAAGTAAAAAGTGTGTTAGATAAAAATTCATTTCAATTCGCTAATCGGGCTAATATGAATCAGGTGAATCGAGTTCTGCTTTTGGAAACTGGGTTAAGAAGGGGTGCACCGTTCCTGGAGGTACTGCAATACCAGGTCAATGCGTGGAGTGGACAGAGCAAGCTCTTTTTCCATCTCCCTGTTCTAAAAATCCATTTAATATATGGTCCCCAGATAGGGGACGTATCAGATATTAAACTGATAAGAACAGATACTACACTTGATCTTAGCCAAAAGGCCGAGAAGCGATAACCAGAATTGGTTTGGGCCTCGAGTGGCACCCTGGCCTATGCCGGACACATCTTAGGGAGAGAGAGCGAGAGGGAGACAAACCCACGCCTACACAAGACATTTTGTCACCCAAGCCAACCCTTGAAAAGGCTGCTTTGCAGAGCAAAAACAAGAAGAATGGTGCGTTTTGCAGCCGCCGCCCACTGCAATGAATCTGAATAACTCCTCCTTTAGGGCGCAAGCAACTCCCCTCCCCCTTGCAGTCTTTCCAATTCACGATACAAAAAGACGGACAGGACAGGTTGCCTGACTTTCCGTCACTGCCACCCTTTGCCATCCTTACCCGTAGAAAGCCCTTTCATCATCCCCAAACCCTAATCTTTTCCCTTTCCTTCCCAGCCCCCAAACCCTGCCCTCTGTACCTTTCTCACCACCCGCTTCCCTTCTCCTGTCATCCCCCTACCACCCGGGAAAAAAAGAGATTGCCCCCTCCTTCCACTAGCCCACCCTCCCACCCAAAGAACAACTTCTTCTGCGCAGCTTGTTTTCTAGGCAGCAGCGCTATTGTGATGTCATCGGGGGGCATTGTGACAAGCCGCCAGTGTTCCGTCTCTTCATGTTGTGCACTGTTCAAACCGAAAATACATCAACAGGCAGGCTACAGAAAAGCTTACTAACAAAGGTTAGAGAGGGGCTTTCTCAGAGGGCTTTTTACAGTTTGTCTATTCCCAATTAGCCGGTTTAGTATACTTAATGAAAGTACTAATTCTTTCATAGGCCGCCCATTCTTAGTATTTGACGTTCAGGTAACAACAGGTAACTTTATTTGGAGTGGAAGCAGAGAGATAACACCAGATGCCAATTGTAGATCCTCTCACACCTGTGGTCACTGCAGCATCTGACTCCACTTTGTCCAAAAGGGATCTATTCCATTCAATTACACATGATCTAGATTAGACTGACAACAAGATACTGCACGGGACATAGCAGAGTTGGTGAAGTTGAGTGGTGATGAGTTTGCTATTTGGATGAATAAAGCAAGGAAAAAGTGTGTTAGATAAAAATTCATTTCAATTCGCTAATCGGGCTAATATGAATCAGGTGAATCGAGTTCTGCTTTTGGAAACTGGGTTAAGAAGGGGTGCACCGTTCCTGGAGGTACTGCAATACCAGGTCAATGCGTGGAGTGGACAGAGCAAGCTCTTTTTCCATCTCCCTGTTCTAAAAATCCATTTAATATATGGTCCCCAGATAGGGGACGTATCAGATATTAAACTGATAAGAACAGATACTACACTTGATCTTAGCCAAAAGGCCGAGAAGCAATAACCAGAATTGGTTTGGGCCTCGAGTGGCACCCTGGCCTATGCCGGACACATCTTAGGGAGAGAGAGCGAGAGGGAGACAAACCCACGCCTACACAAGACATTTTGTCACCCAAGCCAACCCTTGAAAAGGCTGCTTTGCAGAGCAAAAACAAGAAGAATGGTGCGTTTTGCAGCCGCCGCCCACTGCAATGAATCTGAATAACTCCTCCTTTAGGGCGCAAGCAACTCCCCTCCCCCTTGCAGTCTTTCCAATTCACGATACAAAAAGACGGACAGGACAGGTTGCCTGACTTTCCGTCACTGCCACCCTTTGCCATCCTTACCCGTAGAAAGCCCTTTCATCATCCCCAAACCCTAATCTTTTCCCTTTCCTTCCCAGCCCCCAAACCCTGCCCTCTGTACCTTTCTCACCACCCGCTTCCCTTCTCCTGTCATCCCCCTACCACCCGGGAAAAAAAGAGATTGCCCCCTCCTTCCACTAGCCCACCCTCCCACCCAAAGAACAACTTCTTCTGCGCAGCTTGTTTTCTAGGCAGCAGCGCTATTGTGATGTCATCGGGGGGCATTGTGACAAGCCGCCAGTGTTCCGTCTCTTCATGTTGTGCACTGTTCAAACCGAAAATACATCAACAGGCAGGCTACAGAAAAGCTTACTAACAAAGGTTAGAGAGGGGCTTTCTCAGAGGGCTTTTTACAGTTTGTCTATTCCCAATTAGCCGGTTTAGTATACTTAATGAAAGTACTAATTCTTTCATAGGCCGCCCATTCTTAGTATTTGACGTTCAGGTAACAACAGGTAACTTTATTTGGAGTGGAAGCAGAGAGATAACACCAGATGCCAATTGTAGATCCTCTCACACCTGTGGTCACTGCAGCATCTGACTCCACTTTGTCCAAAAGGGATCTATTCCATTCAATTACACATGATCTAGATTAGACTGACAACAAGATACTGCACGGGACATAGCAGAGTTGGTGAAGTTGAGTGGTGATGAGTTTGCTATTTGGATGAATAAAGCAAGTAAAAAGTGTGTTAGATAAAAATTCATTTCAATTCGCTAATCGGGCTAATATGAATCAGGTGAATCGAGTTCTGCTTTTGGAAACTGGGTTAAGAAGGGGTGCACCGTTCCTGGAGGTACTGCAATACCAGGTCAATGCGTGGAGTGGACAGAGCAAGCTCTTTTTCCATCTCCCTGTTCTAAAAATCCATTTAATATATGGTCCCCAGATAGGGGACGTATCAGATATTAAACTGATAAGAACAGATACTACACTTGATCTTAGCCAAAAGGCCGAGAAGCGATAACCAGAATTGGTTTGGGCCTCGAGTGGCACCCTGGCCTATGCCGGACACATCTTAGGGAGAGAGAGCGAGAGGGAGACAAACCCACGCCTACACAAGACATTTTGTCACCCAAGCCAACCCTTGAAAAGGCTGCTTTGCAGAGCAAAAACAAGAAGAATGGTGCGTTTTGCAGCCGCCGCCCACTGCAATGAATCTGAATAACTCCTCCTTTAGGGCGCAAGCAACTCCCCTCCCCCTTGCAGTCTTTCCAATTCACGATACAAAAAGACGGACAGGACAGGTTGCCTGACTTTCCGTCACTGCCACCCTTTGCCATCCTTACCCGTAGAAAGCCCTTTCATCATCCCCAAACCCTAATCTTTTCCCTTTCCTTCCCAGCCCCCAAACCCTGCCCTCTGTACCTTTCTCACCACCCGCTTCCCTTCTCCTGTCATCCCCCTACCACCCGGGAAAAAAAGAGATTGCCCCCTCCTTCCACTAGCCCACCCTCCCACCCAAAGAACAACTTCTTCTGCGCAGCTTGTTTTCTAGGCAGCAGCGCTATTGTGATGTCATCGGGGGACATTGTGACAAGCCGCCAGTGTTCCGTCTCTTCATGTTGTGCACTGTTCAAACCGAAAATACATCAACAGGCAGGCTACAGAAAAGCTTACTAACAAAGGTTAGAGAGGGGCTTTCTCAGAGGGCTTTTTACAGTTTGTCTATTCCCAATTAGCCGGTTTAGTATACTTAATGAAAGTACTAATTCTTTCATAGGCCGCCCATTCTTAGTATTTGACGTTCAGGTAACAACAGGTAACTTTATTTGGAGTGGAAGCAGAGAGATAACACCAGATGCCAATTGTAGATCCTCTCACACCTGTGGTCACTGCAGCATCTGACTCCACTTTGTCCAAAAGGGATCTATTCCATTCAATTACACATGATCTAGATTAGACTGACAACAAGATACTGCACGGGACATAGCAGAGTTGGTGAA